>NC_084569.2:1384958-1522458 GCF_033978685.3 Nerophis lumbriciformis
TGACTTTTTTTGGGTGGATTCGGTCTTGCACGTGGAGGGTTTGGGTGTGGGCTTTGGTTGGTGTGGCGTTCCCGTCGGTGGGTGCAGTCTGCGGCGAAGGTGTCTTAAGCACCAGGAGGCGGGGTTACGCGTGCCTCAGCCAGTGCGTCTTCGCAGCAGTTTTATGATCGCTCAGCACAAGAAATACGTTACACACATACAGTTGTTGACAAAATACACTGTACATTATATACCTCAGCTAACTAAACTATGGAAATGTATAATATAATTCATATAGCAATACAGTCTCACTGCACAGCAGGCCAGCAGTAACCCTAACCCTAACCCTCTAACCCTAACCCCTATCCCTAACCATTCCTTTCTCTATACCTAAAACCTAACCCTAACCCTATATATTTATATATATTATTTCTTTATATTTGCACCTTATTGCTTTTTTATCCTGCACTACCATGAGCTTATGTAACAACATTTCTGTCTTATCTGTGCAGTAAAGTTCACATTTGAATGATAATTAAAAAGGAAGTCTAAGTCTAATTTTGTGGTTAACACCTAAAGAAATTGCCACATACGTAAGCCTGAAAAGTATAGGGACAATAAGTAAGAATGTGATCAACAACAGCAGACTAAGTAAGGATGTGATCAACAACAGCAAACTAAGTAAGGATGTGATCAACAGCAGACTAAGTAAGGACGTGATCAACAACAGCAGACTAAGTAAGGATGTGATCAACAACAGCAGACTAAGTAAGGATGTGATCAACAACAGCAAACTAAGTAAGGATGTGATCAACAACAGCAGATTAAGTAAGGATGTGATCAACAACAGCAGACTAAGTAAGGCTGTGATCAACAACAGCAGACTAAGTAAGGATGTGATCAACAACAGCAGACTAAGTAAGGATGTGATCAACAACAGCAGACTAAGTAAGGATGTGATCATCAACAGCAGACTAAGTAAGGATGTGATCAACAACAGCAGACTAAGTAAGGATGTGATCATCAACAGCAGACTAAGTAAGGATGTGATCATCAACAACAGCAGATTAAGTAAGGATGTGATCAACAACAGCAGACTAAGTAAGGATGTGATCATCAACAACAGCAGATTAAGTAAGGATGTGATCAACAACAGCAGACTAAGTAAGGATGTGATCATCAACAACAGCAGATTAAGTAAGGATGTGATCAACAACAGCAGACTAAGTCAACAGGACTGTCAAATAAGTGAGAACAAAAACATTTTTACAAAACAACATTTTATTGAGAAAATACAAGACTAGAGAAATGTGCCCTCGGTCTTCACCATCCAAAACGCGACACCAGCGTACTCTGGTCCTCCAAGTCCTTCTGCACCTTCTTCCTCATGTAGAAGATGGGACAGTCGCGGCTGAGGGACAGCAGAGTTGAGGTATGGAGGTGTAGAAGGGACAGCAGCAGAGTGGAGGTGTGGAAGGGACAGCAGCAGAGTGGAGGTGTGGAAGGGACAGCAGCAGAGTGGAGGTGTGGAAGGGACAGCAGCAGAGTGGAGGTGTGGAAGGGACAGCAGCAGAGTGGAGGTGTGGAAGGGACAGCAGCAGAGTGGAGGTGTGGAAGGGACAGCAGCAGAGTGGAGGTGTGGAAGGGACAGCAGCAGAGTGGAGGTGTGGAAGGGACAGCAGCAGAGTGGAGGTGTGGAAGGGACAGCAGCAGAGTGGAGGTGTGGAAGGGACAGCAGCAGAGTGGAGGTGTGGAAGGGACAGCAGCAGAGTGGAGGTGTGGAAGGGACAGCAGCAGAGTGGAGGTGTGGAAGGGACAGCAGCAGAGTGGAGGTGTGGAAGGGACAGCAGCAGAGTGGAGGTGTGGAAGGGACAGCAGCAGAGTGGAGGTGTGGAAGGGACAGCAGCAGAGTGGAGGTGTGGAAGGGACAGCAGCAGAGTGGAGGTGTGGAAGGGACAGCAGCAGAGTGGAGGTGTGGAAGGGACAGCAGCAGAGTGGAGGTGTGGAAGGGACAGCAGCAGAGTGGAGGTGTGGAAGGGACAGCAGCAGAGTGGAGGTGTGGAAGGGACAGCAGCAGAGTGGAGGTGTGGAAGGGACAGCAGCAGAGTGGAGGTGTGGAAGGGACAGCAGCAGAGTGGAGGTGTGGAAGGGACAGCAGCAGAGTGGAGGTGTGGAAGGGACAGCAGCAGAGTGGAGGTGTGGAAGGGACAGCAGAGTGGAGGTGTGGAAGGGACAGCAGCAGAGTGGAGGTGTGGAAGGGACAGCAGCAGAGTGGAGGTGTGGAAGGGACAGCAGCAGAGTGGAGGTGTGGAAGGGACAGCAGCAGAGTGGAGGTGTGGAAGGGACAGCAGCAGAGTGGAGGTGTGGAAGGGACAGCAGCAGAGTGGAGGTGTGGAAGGGACAGCAGCAGAGTGGAGGTGTGGAAGGGACAGCAGCAGAGTGGAGGTGTGGAAGGGACAGCAGCAGAGTGGAGGTGTGGAAGGGACAGCAGCAGAGTGGAGGTGTGGAAGGGACAGCAGCAGAGTGGAGGTGTGGAAGGGACAGCAGCAGAGTGGAGGTGTGGAAGGGACAGCAGCAGAGTGGAGGTGTGGAAGGGACAGCAGAGTGGAGGTGTGGAAGGGACAGCAGCAGAGTGGAGGTGTGGAAGGGACAGCAGCAGAGTGGAGGTGTGGAAGGGACAGCAGCAGAGTGGAGGTGTGGAAGGGACAGCAGCAGAGTGGAGGTGTGGAAGGGACAGCAGCAGAGTGGAGGTGTGGAAGGGACAGCAGCAGAGTGGAGGTGTGGAAGGGACAGCAGCAGAGTGGAGGTGTGGAAGGGACAGCAGCAGAGTGGAGGTGTGGAAGGGACAGCAGCAGAGTGGAGGTGTGGAAGGGACAGCAGCAGAGTGGAGGTGTGGAAGGGACAGCAGAGTGGAGGTGTGGAAGGGACAGCAGCAGAGTGGAGGTGTGGAAGGGACAGCAGCAGAGTGGAGGTGTGGAAGGGACAGCAGCAGAGTGGAGGTGTGGAAGGGACAGCAGCAGAGTGGAGGTGTGGAAGGGACAGCAGCAGAGTGGAGGTGTGGAAGGGACAGCAGCAGAGTGGAGGTGTGGAAGGGACAGCAGCAGAGTGGAGGTGTGGAAGGGACAGCAGAGTGGAGGTGTGGAAGGGACAGCAGAGTGGAGGTGTGGAAGGGACAGCAGCAGAGTGGAGGTGTGGAAGGGACAGCAGCAGAGTGGAGGTGTGGAAGGGACAGCAGAGTGGAGGTGTGGAAGGGACAGCAGAGTGGAGGTGTGGAAGGGACAGCAGAGTGGAGGTGTGGAAGGGACAGCAGAGTGGAGGTGTGGAAGGGACAGCAGAGTGGAGGTGTGTGCAGGACAGCAGAGTGGAGGTGTGGAAGGGACAGCAGAGTGGAGGTGTGTGCAGGACAGCAGAGTGGAGGTGTGGAAGGGACAGCAGAGTGGAGGTGTGGAAGGGACAGCAGAGTGGAGGTGTGTGCAGGACAGCAGAGTGGAGGTGTGTGCAGGACAGCAGAGTGGACAGCAGAGGAAGTCACCTGGTGCACAGGACGTCCTCATGAAGTGAACCCTGGCATCGCTGACATTGAGTCCACAGGCGAGAGAATCGTTCCTCCAGTGTGTTCTGATGGAAGATCTGCACATTGCATTGTGGGTAAACATCTTTTCTCCTTCAACCACAGACAAACCTTCCACTGGCAGCACACATCAAACAGGCTGTGAGCAGTTACCCGAAATTCTGGACTCGAAGCCGCTGATTTTATCCTACGCTTTGAAACCTGCGGCTTACAAAACGGTGTGGCTAATTTGTGGAGTTTTCTTCACTGACGGCCATAATGCAAAAAAAAAACATGGAAAAACACTGAAAAGGTGTGTTATTGTTTGTGCTATGGCGCCATCTGTTGGACAAGACTTCTATTACTGCAGGTGTGTTATTGTTTGTGCTATGGCGCCATCTGTTGGACAAGACTTCTATTACTGCAGGTGTGTTATTGTTTGTGCTATGGCGCCATCTGTTGGACGACTTCTATTACTGCAGGTGTGTTATTGTTTGTGCTATGGCGCCATCTGTTGGACGACTTCTATTACTGCAGGTGCTGCGGGGTGAATGTGAGCTTCTGCTGTTTAGTTTTCAACCGGAAGTAGAAGTGACGTTCCGTCTTTTAGCCGTCCATAACATTCCTACTCGCATAGATTCTTCATTCGTCACTCCAAGCAACATTTGTAAGTTTTACAATATAACTAAAACTATTCTTGCTTGTGTGATGTCTGCAGGAGTGTTTCATGCTTATTTGTACATGTCATCAAACTAGCGTTGTTAGCATTAGCTAATATGCTAACAGGTTTATGATTGTCTGTGTTAGTATTATTAACTTACAATGTTGTGTTACTATTATTAACTTACAATGTTGTGTTAGTATTATTAACTTACAATGTTGTGTTACTATTATTAACTTACAATGTTGTGTTAGTATTATTAACTTACAATGTTGTGTTACTATTATTAACTTACAATGTTGTGTTACTATTATTAACTTACAATGTTGCGTTAGTATTATTAACTTACAATGTTGTGTTACTATTATTAACTTACAATGTTGTGTTAGTATTATTAACTTACAATGTTGTGTTAGTATTATTAACTTACAATAACATTCTTTTTATATTGTTTCACTTTCACAAATTCCTCAGTAAATTCAGCAAAATGTCAGCGTGGAGTTATTGAGTCTGTTTAGCTGATTGGAGAGCTAGCTTGCGCAGATAGTGGGTCCATGACCATGACTTCTGTTTTGTTTGATCAGCCGTTTTACTGCCTTGTTACAGACACAGTTTGGAAACAATTAAGGTATGTAAATAAACATTTACTAAATATTTCTATGTAAATAACTCATTTCACAACTTATTTATCTGCGACTTATATATGGACAATATTTTTGTCTTCAAAAATTTAGTGGGCGTGGCTTATATATTAGACAGCTCTAAAGTGCCAAAAATAAAGTACACTTGGGTTTTGGTTTTTTTAAAGAAATATTCCACACTTCAAAATGTTTCTCTACCTTTCATGAAATGGATGATTATTAGGGAGTGTTTGAAGGAGGTAATACACACATTTGTCCACTAGGAGGGACATGAAGGTAATACACACATTTGTCCACTAGGAGGGACATGAAGGTAATACACACATTTGTTCACTAGGAGGGACATGAAGGTAATACACACATTTGTCCACTAGGAGGGACATGAAGGTAATACACACGTTTGTCCACTAGGAGGGACATGAAGGTAATACACACGTTTGTCCACTAGGAGGGACATGAAGGTAATACACACGTTTGTCCACTAGGAGGGACATGAAGGTAATACACATGTTTGTCCACTAGGAGGGACATGAAGGTAATACACATGTTTGTCCACTAGGAGGGACAAGAAGGAAAGAAGATGGATCAGACTCACCTCCTTCTGGTAAAGTTCAGACTCACGAGCACGACAGAAGTCACACACAGCAGCTGTAAGAAGAGCACACACGTCTTCAACTGCTACACAACAATAAAAACACACACATGCGTATACACACACACACACATTAATGACAACTGTAAGAACACAAGTGTGTGAAAGACTCGTTGCCATCAAGTGACAGCTTCTCTTCCTGTCACTCACACACGAACATCTTTCCTCCTGGCTTACAAACACATTATGACGGGACTGCACGTGGTGGCAGCAGGCTTTAAAGGCACCTGGTCTGTCAGAGAGTAAGAAGACGGAGCAGGAGGAATCCGTGTTGCCAACTTGGCGAGTATTGTATGTATGTATATATGTATATATATATTGTACACATATGTATATATGTTATATCGCTGTATTAGTCTATTTATACCTGCATTGTCCTTTCCATCCTTACACTTTCCATCATTGTAACTGAGCTACTGTGTTGAACAATTTCCCTTGTGGATCATTAAAGTTTGTCTAAGTCTATAAAAAAAAAAAAAAGCCACATCTTGAACACATTTTGGTTTTGGTTTCTTCCACAGCGCTAATGAAGGTGATGAACCTTCATTAGCGCTGATACTGAAAATGTTTTTGACTTACCGTCTGTCTTCAGCACGGCTTTGCATCCGATACATGTGCTCCTCTTCTGGGCGAACGCCATGAGGCCTCCCACCTTGGACGTCAACACCGTCTTGCAGCGTGTGTGCTCGCCCTCTGAAAGTCACACCATGACATCACACTTTTACTAGCACCATGACGTCACACTTTTACTAGCACCATGAGTGGGATGATGTCACACGTTCATTCAGGCAATTACGTCACACCGCTACTAGGATGACGACCTCACACGTTCATTCAGGCAATTACGTCACACCGCTACTAGGATGATGATGTCACACGTTCATTCAGGCAATTACGTCACTAGGATGATGACATTATATGTTCATTTAGGATGATGACATCACACCTTTACTAGCAAGACAACGTCACACTTTCATTCAGGCAATTACGTCACACCGCTACTAGGATGACGACCTCACACGTTCATTCAGGCAATTACGTCACACCGCTACTCGGATGATGATGTCACACGTTCCTTCAGGCAATTACGTCACTAGGGTGATGACGTTATATGTTCATTTAGGATGATGACGTCACACCTTTACTAGGATGATGTCAAACCTTTACTAGCATGATGACGTCACACCTTTACCAGGATGACGACGTCACACATTTACTAGGATGATGACGTCACACCTTTACCAGGATGATGACATTACATGCTCATTTAGGATGATGACGTCACACATTTACTAGGATGATGACGTCACACCTTTACCAGGATATTACATGTTCATTTAGGATGATGACGTCTCACCTTTACTAGGATGATGACGTCACACCTTTACTAGGATGATGACGTCACACCTTTACCAGGATGATGACATTACATGTTCATTTAGGATGATGACGTCACACCTTTACCAGGATGATGATGTCACACCTTTACCAGGATGATGGCGTCACACCTTTACCCGGATGATGACGTCACACCTTTACCAGGATGATGACGTCACACATTTACTAGGATGACGTCACACATTTACTAGGATGATGACGTCATGCAGCAAAGGAGGTGAGAGAAAACTGACTGAGGAGGACGCTCTCCGCTTTGCTCTCGCCCAGGATAGGCTCAAATATTCTGAGCAGGGGCTTGGATAGTTGCTGGTCCAGATAGTACTGCGTGTCGATGGGGATGTTGTTTTCCAGCACATAGATGGGGTCCTGAGTCAGGAAAACAACAGTCAATAAATGCAGCGTCCAAAAGTAAAGACACAAACATCAAGAAAATGCTTCAAGTTGACAGAAAGAAGACGGAAGATAGCTAGCTAGCAGGAAGTTAGCTACCAGGGGAAGACTCGTCTTTAGAGACATAAACCGGATGCCCAGAAAAGATTTGACGGGATGAAAAGGTTTTTTTTTTCTGTTTGTCTTTTTTCAACAAAAAAATGAGTTGCCTCCTAACACTAAAATATCACGTCTTAAAACTTGAAATAATATCTCTCAAGTCTGTTGTCGCCGCCAGCCCGGCTAACTTTTGGTAGTCCGGCCAATTCCTTGGAACCCAGGCTAACTTCCTGCTTCTTTATCTTTGCTAACTTTCTCCTATTAGCCTGACTAACTTCCTGGTAGTCTGGCTAACTTCCTGCTTCTTTATCTTTGCTAACTTTCTCCTATTAGCCTGACTAACTTCCTGGTAGTCTGGCTAACTTCCTGCTTCTTTATCTTTGCTAACTTTCTTCTATTAGCCTGACTAACTTCCTGGTAGTCTGGCTAACTTCCTGCTTCTTTATCTTTGCTAACTTTCTCCTATTAGCCTGACTAACTTCCTGGTAGTCTGGCTAACTTCCTGCTTCTTTATCTTTGCTAACTTTCTCCTATTAGCCTGACTAACTTCCTGGTAGTCTGGCTAACTTCCTGCTTCTTTATCTTTGCTAACTTTCTTCTATTAGCCTGACTAACTTCCTGGTAGTCTGGCTAACTTCCTGCTTCTTTATCTTTGCTAACTTTCTTCTATTAGCCTGACTAACTTCCTGGTAGTCTGGCTAACTTCCTGCTTCTTTATCTTTGCTAACTTTCTTCTATTAGCCTGACTAACTTTCTGGTAGTCTGGCTAACTTCCTGCTTCTGCATCTTTGCTAACTTTCTCCTTATAGCCTGACTAACTTCCTGGTAGTCTGACTAACTTCCTGCTTCTTTATCTTTGCTAACTTTCTCCTATTAGCCTGACTAACTTCCTGGTAGTCTGGCTAACTTCCTGCTTCTTTATCTTTGCTAACTTTCTTCTATTAGCCTGACTAACTTCCTGGTAGTCTGGCTAACTTCCTGCTTCTTTATCTTTGCTAACTTTCTCCTATTAGCCTGACTAACTTCCTGGTAGTCTGGCTAACTTCCTGCTTCTGCATCTTTGCTAACTTTCTTCTATTAGCCTGACTAACTTCCTGGTAGTCTGGCTAACTTCCTGCTTCTGCATCTTTGCTAACTTTCTTCTATTAGCCTGACTAACTTCCTGCTTCTTTATCTTTGCTAACTTTCTTCTATTAGCCTGACTAACTTTCTGGTAGTCTGGCTAACTTCCTGCTTCTTTATCTTTGCTAACTTTCTTCTATTAGCCTGACTAACTTTCTGGTAGTCTGGCTAACTTCCTGCTTCTGCATCTTTGCTAACTTTCTCCTATTAGCCTGACTAACTTCCTGGTAGTCTGGCTAACTTCCTGCTTCTTTATCTTTGCTAACTTTCTTCTATTAGCCTGACTAACTTCCTGGTAGTCTGGCTAACTTCCTGCTTCTTTATCTTTGCTAACTTTCTCCTATTAGCCTGACTAACTTCCTGGTAGTCTGGCTAACTTCCTGCTTCTTTATCTTTGCTAACTTTCTCCTATTAGCCTGACTAACTTCCTGCTTCCTTCCTGGCTTGCTTAGTCACTAGTAGCCTAGCTAACTTCCTGGTAGCTAGTAGCCTGTTAACTTCTGGTTTATTTCTAGGTTTACTTAGTTACTGGTAGCCTGGTTAACTTACTGGTTCCTTTGTATCTGGTAGTCTGAATAACTTCTTACTGGTAGCTTTCTTGTTGCTTCCTGTCTTGTTTAGTCCCTTGTAGTCTGAATAACTTCTGGTTTCTTTTGTGGTTTCTTTATTTTGTTAGTGGTTGCCCAGTTAACCTCCTGTCTTGCCAAATCCCTGGTAACCTGGTTGACTTCCAGACTCCTTCCTGGCTTGCTTAGTCCCTAATAACCTGGCTAATTTCAGGTTTATTACTTGGTGAATTAGTTCTTGGGCGCCTGATTAACTTCCTCCTGGTAGCCTGGCTAACTTCGTGGGTCCTTCCTGGCTTGCTTAGTTCCAAGTAACCTGGTTAACTTCCTGACGTGCTTCGTCCCTGTTAGCCCGGCTAACTTCTTCCTGGTAGCTAGTAGCCTGGCTAACTTTGGCTTTCTTTCCTAGGTTAATTAGTTTTAAGTAGCATGGCCTATTTTCGGTTTCCTTCGTTTTTCAGTAGCCTGACGAACTTCCTCTTGGTAAATGGTAAATGAGTTATACTTGTTTAGCGCTTTTCTACCTTCCAAAGCGCTTTGACACTATTTCCACATTCACACACTGATGTCGGGAGCTGCCATGCAAGGCCCTAACCAGGACCCATCAGGAGCAAGGGTGAAGTGTCTTGTTCAAGGACACAACGGACGTGACGAGGTTGGTAGAAGGTGGGGATCGAACCCGGAACCCTCAGGTTGCTGGCACGGCCCCTCTCCCAACCGCGCCACACCAGCATTACTCACTTCCTGGTAGCCTGGCTAACTTCCTTCTGGCCCCCTTACTAACTTCCTGGTAGCTAATAGCCTGACTAACCTTCGGTTTCTATCCTAGATTATTTAGTTCCTGGTAGCCTGTCTACCATCTAGCATGTCCTTCAGGTTTATTACTTGGTTAATTAGTTACTGACCTCCTGGCAGCCTGGCTTACTCCCTGGTAACTGGCAGCCTCGCTGGCTTGCTTAGTTCCTGGTAACCTGGTTACCTTCCTAACTTGTTTAGTCCCTGTTAGCCTGGCTAACTTATTTCTGGTAGCCTGGCCAACATCCTGGTAGCTAGTAGCCTGGCTAACTTTAGGTTTCATTCCTAGTTTATTTAGTTTTTGGTAGCATGGCTAAATTCCTGGTAGCTAGTAGCTTGGTTAACTTCCTGGTAGCTAGTAGCCTGGCTAACTTCCGGTCTCTTTCCTAGATGACTTAGTTCCTTGTAGCCTGACTAACTTCCTGGTAGCTAGTAGCCTGGCTAACTTCCGGTCTCTTTCCTAGATGACTTAGTTCCTTGTAGCCTGACTAACTTCCTGGTAGCTAGTAGCCTGGCTAACTTCCAATCTCTTTCCTAGATGACTTAGTTCCTGGTAGCCTAACTAACTTTCTCCTGGTTGCCTGACGAACGTCCTCCTGGTAGCCTAGATAACTTTCTACTGGTAGCTAGAAGCCTGGCTAACTTCCTGTTTCTTTGCTAGTTTACTTAGTTCCTGGTAGGACTGGGCGATATATGGAGTTTGAAAGATATATCGATTTATTTTTAAACAAGATATGAATTAAGAAAATATAATATCGATATAATTTTTTTTCATGTTAAAATTACCAAACGCCGCTTATTTGTTGTGTTCCTTGTTCTCCCCCGCAATACTCTGTGGGCTATTAAATCTCTCCCCTTCCCCCTTCCAAGCGGTGCTTGTCGTCAGAGCCCTGAACACTTTTCCACTTTGCATCAGTCTATCTTAGATGAGCTCGGGCCCAGCAAAGCGTTTCTGGGTGTTGTTGATAAATGGCTTTGGCTTTGTATAGTAGAGTTTTAACTTACACTTACAGATGTAGCGACCAACTGTAGTTACTGACAGTGGGTTTCTGAAGTGTGCCTGAGCCCATGTGGTGATATCCTTTACACACTTATGTGGCTTTTTGATGCAGTACCGCCTGAGGGATCCAAGATGCGTAATATCATGGCTTACCTGCAGTGATTTCTCCAGATTCTCTGAACCTTTTGATGATATTACGGAGCGTAGATGGTGAAATCCCTAAATTCCTTGCAATAGCTGCTTGAGAAATGTTGTTCTTAAACAATTTGCTCAGGCATTTGTTGACAAAGTGGTGACCCTCGCCCCATCCTTGTTTGTGAATGACTGAGCATTTCATGGAATCTACTTTTATACCCAATCATGGCACCCACCTGTTCCCAATTAGCCTGTTCACCTGTGGAATGTTCCAATTAAATCTTTGATGAGCATTCCTCAACTTTATCACTCTTTTTTGCCACTTGTGCCAGCTTTTTTGAAACGTGTTGCAGGCATCAAAATGACAAATGAGCTAATATTTGCAAAAAATAAGAAAGTTTCTCAGTGTGAACATGAAATATCTCGTCTTTGCAGTCTATTCAATTGAATATAAGTTGAAAAGGATTTGTTGTATTCTCTTTTTATTGACCATTTACACAACTTCACTGCTGTTGTACGACGAAGTGAGGAAGATGATAGTCGCACAATGAAGTCAAGTCACTTACTGTGCGTGGACCACTTGTAGTAGGACCACAGAAGTGTGACAGTCCATTACATCGTCCACTGGGAATTAAAAAGTGCCTGCCTGCAAATACATTTTTTTTATCTGACTTTGATACATGTTGTATTATTTGCACAGCTATGTTATTTATTTTACATAGAAAGAATATTTTTCTATTTGATCTATGTTATGTAAACAGTTTATTATCCGTGCTGTTAACACCCATCTTGACTAACTGGTTCATAAAAGTGTTTACAGTACACTTGTCATTCACTTCAATTCTAGTGAATGTCGTTCAAAAATAAATACCTTTATATGTATACTTCCACCAGATAAGATATATATCCAGTTCAAGCAAAAATATATCGAGACATACTTTTTTGTCCATATCACCCAGCCCTAGTTCTTGGTAGCCTAGCTAACTTTCTCCTGGTAGCCTGACTAACTTTCTGGTAGCTAGTAGCCTGACTAACTTCCTTGTAGCTAGTAGCCTGGCTAACTTCCAGTTTCTTACCTAGATGACTTAGTTCCTGGTACCCTAGCTAACTTTCTCCTGGTAGCCTGACTAACTTCCTGGTAGCTAGTAGCCTGGCTAACTTCCAGTTTCTTACCTATATGACTTAGTTCCTGGTAGCCTGACTAACTTCATGATAGCTAGTAGCCTGGCTTATTTCTGGTGTCTTTCCTTGATTACTTAGTTCCTGGTAGTCTGGCTAACTTCCTGATAGCTAGTAGCCTGGCTAACTTCCGGTCTCTTTCCTAGATGACTTAGTTCCTGGTACCCTAGCTAACTTTCTCATGGTAGCCTGACTAACTTCCTGGTAGCCAGTAGCCTGGCTAACTTCCAGTTTCTTACCTAGACGACTTAGTTCCTGTTAGCCTGACTAACTTCCTCCCAGTAGCTAGTAGCCTGGCTAACTTCCAGTCTCTTTCCTTGATTACTTAGTTCCTGGTAGCCTGACTAACTTCCTGGTAGCTAGTAGCCTGACTAACTTCCTTGTAGCTAGTAGCCTGGCTAATTTCTGGTGTCTTTCCTTGATTACTTAGTTCCTGGTAGCCTGGCTAACTTCCTGAAAGCTAGTAGCCTGGCTAATTTCTGGTGTCTTTCCTTGACTACTTAGTTCCTGGTAGCCTGGCTAACTTCCTGAAAGCTAGTAGCCTGGCTAATTTCTGGTGTCTTTCCTTGATTACTTAGTTCCTGGTAGCCTGGCTAACTTCCTGGTAGCTAGTAGCCTGGCTAACTTCCGGTGTCTTTCCTTGATTACTTAGTTCCTGGTAGCCTGGCTAACTTCCTGGTAGCTAGTAGCCTGGCTAACTTCCGGTCTCTTTCCTAGATGACTTAGTTCCTTGTAGCCTGACTAACTTCCTCCTCGTAGCTAGTAGCCTGGCTAACTTCCGGTCTCTTTCCTTGATGACTTAGTTCCTGATAGCTAGTAGCCTGGCTAACTTACTTAATTCCTGGTATCTTGACTAACTTCCTGGTTGCTGCGAGGCTGACTAAGTTCCAAGGCCGGGGACACACCTCTGACTTCATGTACGCCGCTGCTCCCTTGGCGGCCCTCACGAGGACGTATGGAACTCTGTCTCCCAGGTTGGGGGCGCTGCCCGCATCCCTCTTCTTCATCCTATGAAAGCCAGACAGGTGTGAACATGTGACAGGTGAGGATGATATTTGCAGGTGGTAGGCAGACCTCTCTGCCAGCTCCACGTGGGCCTGCTTGCCGGCGTACTCCTGGGCGGTGCGGGTCAGCTCCTTGGTTATGACCAGCTGGCTGATGTCGATGCGGTTGCACAGCAGGTCGGAGATCACCTCTTTGGCGTGAGCGACCGCACCCTGGGGGTCCCTAAAAGCACACCAGAGTGCCTTGAACGCCTTCCTGTTCCCCTTGATGACTTCCTCCCTCTCAAATGCAGGTGAGCTCACCGGTCGATGAGGATCTTCTGCAGACAGGTGTTTATCAGGTTGGCCACCAGGGGACAGTTGTCCCTGCGGACCGTTTCGATGCCTTTGCAGTCCATCTTGTCGTGCACGTCTGCACTGGAGGAGAAATAGAGGCCCGCGTAGCGCTTCTTGTTGATCAGCAGGTAGGGGAAGTACACCTGTGCAGGTAACAGCCACTAATCAAACTCACTTTCATGTTTAGATACCATTTTTCATGGCAGTTTTCCCAGTCAAGTGTTTTTGTGTCACTTCTGATGCTAATGGACAACTGTTGACAATATAACTTTTCAAACTGGTGTGGACTGACTCACCAGCACCTCTGCTGGTGGCAGCCAAGTACTGCACTCCAATGTGCCTCAAAGGACAGGACTGCTCAACAATAACTTCCACATCGTCTGAAGAAATGTAAACAATCCTTTCATTAAACTCTCCTCCATGATGTCAGAAAGACCAAAACTGTGATCCAGTTAGGGATCGGTACCATTTACATTTGAGCTGATACAGTACCAATTCCCGATACCAGCCTTCAATATTTAAAACATTTAAAAAAAAAAAAAATGTTATTTAGTTAACACTAAGCTGCTACTGATGACTGCAGTCTTGTTGTTCTATCTTTCCTAGATGACTTAGTTCCTGGTAGCCTGGCTAACTTCTGGTCTATTTCCTAGATGACTTAGTTCAAGGTAGCCTGACTAACTTCCTGGTAGCTAGTAGCCTGGCTAACTTCCGGTCTCTTTCCTAGATGACTTAGTTCCTGGTAGCCTGACTAATTTCCTCCTAGTAGCTAGTAGCCTGGCTAACTTCCGGTCTCTTTCCTTGATTTTGTTTTCTTACACAAGGAGTCAGGAAATAGGATGGGTACCAAATCCGGTACTTTTCTGCCATCGACCGAATCACGTGAAACCCAATGGTGCCTGGGCTGCACGCCCGGTCTTCTCACTTACTTTCTTTCTTTCTTTCGAACATGATCACACTTACAGTATAATACATCACACAATTTCCTATCATTTCACTTTACATCATGTCCAAAAAGGAGTAGGAAGAAGCAAAGCTTACTTTGCAATCACTCCAGCAGCACTGAGAGAGGACTCAGCAGAACTACCTCTAGGTCATGTTCAATGCCAACAGAAAACGCTTCAACGTATGTAAAGTAGGTCTCCACTTTTCCAGAAATGCGCGAGCTTGGTGCTAATATACATTGACTTTGCTATTGAAATGCTACTGATTAGCATCAGCTATTTTACATGGCAATATTCTACACCTCTAAATTTGTAAATGAAAGCTGCAACTAAGATTCATGTTACAATCAAACAGCTGGTGCATATTAAGTACAATACTTAACGTATTAAGACTTTGTAGTGCGCAACGAAAACCAAAAACCACACAATAAAGTATAGACTACTGCCATCTAGTGTCTTGGATTAGCAATCTGGTGTCATACTTGCAAATGAGACTCAGAATTATGATAATAAATATGATATAACAACTGGACAGCAGTTATCATGATCAGCTCAATTTTAAATGTTGCAATTAAAAAAAGTGATTTAATTATTAAAAACACTTACCGTAAATTTCTGACTATAAGCCACCACTTTGTCTTACGCTTTGAACCCTGCGACTTGAAAGAAGGTGCAGCTAACTAATGGATTTTTTCCCCGATAACAGCATAATAAAAATAGTTTAACAATACAAGTAAATACACCTAGAAAGTGTTTTATTGTATGTACTATGGCGCCATCTTATGGACCAGTTTGTTCACTGCAGGTGTCCTTCCATTTACAGGTAGGGTTTTGTTTGTGTGTTTTTCCAACCGCAGTGCCCTTCTTTCAACTGTCCATAGCGTTTCTACTCGTATGGATTCTTCATTCATCAGTCCAAGCAACGTTTGTAAGTTTTACAATATAACTAAAACTATTCTTACTTACTAAAGTGTCCCATGTGTGATGTCTGTAGGAGTGTTTTCATGCATATTTCTACATGCTATCGTAATGTAATCCAGCTAGCATTGTTAGCATCAGCCAATATGTGTCTGTGTTAGTATTATTAACTTACAATTGTTTCACTTTCACAAATTCCTCAGTAAATTCACCAAAACGTCAGCGTGGAGTTATTGAGTCGGTTTAGCTGATTGGAGAGCTAGCTTGCGCAGCTAGTGGCTCCATGACCATGACTTCTAATAATAATAATAATAATGGATTTGATTTATGTAGCGCTTTTCTAGACACTCAAAGCGCTTCACAGAGAAGTGAGAAGCCATCATTCATTCACACCTGCTGGTGGTAAGCTACTTTCATAGCCACAGCTGCCCTGGGGTAGACTAACGGAAGCGTGGTTGCCAGTTTGCGCCTACGGCCCTCCGACCACCACTATCATTCATTCATCATTCATTCACCTACGGCCCCTCCGACCACCACCTATCATTCATTCATCATTCATTCACCTACGGCCCCTCCGACCACCACCTATCATTCATTCATCATTCATTCACCTACGGCCCCTCCGACCACCACCTATCATTCATTCATCATTCATTCACCTACGGCCCCTCCGACCACCACCTATCATTCATTCATCATTCATTCACCTACGGCCCCTCCGACCACCACCTATCATTCATTCATCATTCATTCACCTACGGCCCCTCCGACCACCACCTATCATTCATTCATCATTCATTCACCTACGGCCCCTCCGACCACCACCTATCATTCATTCATCATTCATTCACCTACGGCCCCTCCGACCACCACCTATCATTCATTCATCATTCATTCACCTACGGCCCCTCCGACCACCACCTATCATTCATTCATCATTCATTCACCTACGGCCCCTCCGACCACCACCTATCATTCATTCATCATTCATTCACCTACGGCCCCTCCGACCACCACCTATCATTCATTCATCATTCATTCACCTACGGCCCCTCCGACCACCACCTATCATTCATTCATCATTCATTCACCTACGGCCCCTCCGACCACCACCTATCATTCATTCATCATTCATTCACCTACGGCCCCTCCGACCACCACCTATCATTCATTCATCATTCATTCACCTGCGGCCCCTCCGACCACCACCTATCATTCATTCATCATTCATTCACCTACGGCCCCTCCGACCACCACCTATCATTCATTCATCATTCATTCACCTACGGCCCCTCCGACCACCACCTATCATTCATTCATCATTCATTCACCTACGGCCCCTCCGACCACCACCTATCATTCATTCATCATTCATTCACCTACGGCCCCTCCGACCACCACCTATCATTCATTCATCATTCATTCACCTACGGCCCCTCCGACCACCACCTATCATTCATTCATCATTCATTCACCTACGGCCCCTCCGACCACCACCTATCATTCATTCATCATTCATTCACCTACGGCCCCTCCGACCACCACCTATCATTCATTCATCATTCATTCACCTACGGCCCCTCCGACCACCACCTATCATTCATTCATCATTCATTCACCTACGGCCCCTCCGACCACCACCTATCATTCATTCATCATTCATTCACCTACGGCCCCTCCGACCACCACCTATCATTCATTCATCATTCATTCACCTACGGCCCCTCCGACCACCACCTATCATTCATTCATCATTCATTCACCTACGGCCCCTCCGACCACCACCTATCATTCATTCATCATTCATTCACCTGCGGCCCCTCCGACCACCACCTATCATTCATTCATCATTCATTCACCTGCGGCCCCTCCGACCACCACCTATCATTCATTCATCATTCATTCACCTACGGCCCCTCCGACCACCACCTATCATTCATTCATCATTCATTCACCTACGGCCCTACGACCACCACCTATCATTCATTCATCATTCATTCACCTACGGCCCCTCCGACCACCACCTATCATTCATTCATCATTCATTCACCTGCGGCCCCTCCGACCACCACCTATCATTCATTCATCATTCATTCACCTACGGCCCCTCCGACCACCACCTATCATTCATTCATCATTCATTCACCTACGGCCCCTCCGACCACCACCTATCATTCATTCATCATTCATTCACCTGCGGCCCCTCCGACCACCACCTATCATTCATTCATCATTCATTCACCTACGGCCCCTCCGACCACCACCTATCATTCATTCATCATTCATTCACCTGCGGCCCCTCCGACCACCACCTATCATTCATTCATCATTCATTCACCTACGGCCCCTCCGACCACCACCTATCATTCATTCATCATTCATTCACCTACGGCCCCTCCGACCACCACCTATCATTCATTCATCATTCATTCACCTACGGCCCCTCCGACCACCACCTATCATTCATTCATCATTCATTCACCTACGGCCCTCCGACCACCACCTATCATTCATTCATCATTCATTCACCTACGGCCCCTCCGACCACCACCTATCATTCATTCATCATTCATTCACCTACGGCCCCTCCGACCACCACCTATCATTCATTCATCATTCATTCACCTGCGGCCCCTCCGACCACCACCTATCATTCATTCATCATTCATTCACCTACGGCCCCTCCGACCACCACCTATCATTCATTCATCATTCATTCACCTACGGCCCCTCCGACCACCACCTATCATTCATTCATCATTCATTCACCTACGGCCCCTCCGACCACCACCTATCATTCATTCATCATTCATTCACCTGCGGCCCCTCCGACCACCACCTATCATTCATTCATCATTCATTCACCTACGGCCCCTCCGACCACCACCTATCATTCATTCATCATTCATTCACCTACGGCCCCTCCAACCACCACCTATCATTCATTCACCAGTGTGAGCGGCACCGGGGGCAAGGGTGAAGTGTCCTGCCCAAGGACACAACGGCAACGATTTGGATGGTAAGAGGCGGGGAGTGAACCTGCAACCCTCAGGCTTCTGACACGTTTTGTTTTGTTTGATCAGCCGTTTTATTGCCGTGTTGCAGACAGCGTTTGGAAACAACGAAGGTATGTAAATAAACATTTACAGAATATCTCAGCGTAAATAAGTCATTTCACAACGTATATATCTGCGGCTTACCGGTCCGGTGAGGCTAATATATGGGAAAAAAATAGTTTTCTTCAAAAATGTAGTGGGTGTGGCTTATATACCGGTGCGCTATATAGTCTGGAAAATACAAAAATCTTTAGACACAAAAGTACCGAAAATTGGTCCCGATATCGATTCAATTGTGAATGGTGTCCAGCCCTCGTCAGAAAGTAGTCTTTGCCACTTTGTTGAATGTGCCAGTGTCTTGATTCCTACAAAGTACTAATACTCTAAGTGTTGTACTTCTTACGCAGAAGCTGTTTGTAACGTGCGTCTTAGTTTTCATTAACAAATTTGAAAGTGTAATGTAAAAGAAAGAAGTACCACACTTGGTAGCCATCTCTAGATGCGGTACCTTCTCAAACTCCAGTTTGATGGGCGCTACGAAATGGGACGACACCCACTCGGCGGCCTCTTTCCCGACGTTCATGGTCTCCTGCACCGTGGCAACGCCCAGTTTCACCATGACGGAGTCGGTGTCTCCGTAAATGACCTTGAAGGCAGAAAAAAAAAACAATCGGCATCCGCAGACGGCGGTGAGAAAGACCCACACGTGCGCCTCACCTTGGCGTCGCCTTGGTAACCGTTGGAAATGGTGTACTTTGACTCCACCAACCTTTTGGTTTCTTCTATCATCTGTCTTCCAAAACCAGTCACACTCTGAAGCCCATAAAGAAAAGTATTAGTCTTTCATTTCCACATCAAAGCTGAAAGTGTCCCACAGGATATTATCTGGAGCTCATTTCAAACATGTTCTCACACTCATAGACAGCTTCACATTTGACTCAGACATGTTGGAACGTTTGCAGGATTATGCTGGAATAGTCCCAACAGTGCATGATATGCCGCTCTGCTTCCAATGGGGTGTGTCAGTGGTCCCCAACCACCGGTCCAGGTCTGTGACGCATTTGCTACCAAGCCGCACAGCAACAATTCAATTATAAACTTAACCCACTAAACACATCAATAAACTTGTTTATAGATGTTTATTACAACTCCTGATAGGAAGTCGCCATTTTTTATAGTACATTAATGCACATACATGAACATATACGATGTTCATGTGACTGATTGCAGCCAAAGGCTCATTTCCATCTCCAGGGTTCTTAACCTGTTTGACCTCAGGAACCAACTCTTCCACTCCAATATTAACACTAATCTTACTCTTGATTTTGATCATATTCAACAGTTTACTGCCTTGTCAAATGATATAAACCCATATGTTAATCACAAATATTATATTCATTTAACAATTAAACTTTAGGCTTAGGTCAGTCTGATTAGAAGAAATACAATATGTACAAAGCCCAAAAGCAGTGAAGTTGTCACGTTGTGTAAATGGTAAATAAAAAGAGAATACAACAAATCCTTTTCAACTTATATTCAATTGAATAGACTGCAAAGACAAGATACTTAACATTCCAACTGGAAAACTTTGTTATTTGTTGCAAATATTAGCTCATTTGGAATTTGATGCCTTCAACAACAACAACGAGTGAGGGAAGAGTGGATCGTGAGATCGACAGGCGGATCGGTGCGGCGTCTTCAGTAATGCGGACGCTGTATCGATCCGTTGTGGCGAAGAAGGAGCTGAGCCGGAAGGCAAAGCTCTCGATTTACCGGTCGATCTACGTTCCCATCCTCACCTATGGTCATGAGCTTTGGGTCATGACCGAAAGGACAAGATCACGGGTACAAGCGGCCCAAATGAGTTTCCTCCGCCGAGTGGCGGGGCTCTCCCTTAGAGATAGGGTGAGAAGCTCTGTCATCCGGGGGGAGCTCAAAGTAAAGCTGCTGCTTCTCCACATGGAGAGGAGCCAGATGAGGTGGTTCGGGCATCTGGTCAGGATGCCACCCGAACGCCTCCCTAAGAAGGTGTTTCGGGCACGTCCGACCGGTAGGAGGCCGCGGGGAAGACCCAGGACACGTTGGGAAGACTATCTCTCCCGGCTGGCCTGGGAACGCCTCGGGATCCCCCGGGAAGAGCTGGACGAAGTGGCTGGGGAGAGGGAAGTCTGGGCTTCTCTGCTTAAGCTGCTGCCCCCGCGACCCGACCTCGGATAAGCGGAAGAAGATGGATGGATGGATGGATGGATGGATGCCTGCAACATGTTTCAAAAAAGCTGGCACAAGTGGCAAAAAAGAGTGAGAAAGTTGAGGAATGCTCATCAAAGACTTATTTGGAACATCCCACAGGTGAACAGGCTAATTGGGAACAGGTGGGTGCCATGGTTGGGTATAAAATGTATTCTGTCGAGCAGACTGATTCCCAAGCTGCTGGAGTTAGGACTGTCTCAACAGATCTGTTACTGGATTAAGGACTTTCTGACGGACCACCCTCAGAGAGTGACGGTCGAACAACTCTCAGCGTCAGCACCGGTGCCCCACAGGGCTGTGTTTTCAGCCCCTTGCTTTTCAGTCTTTACACCTATGACTGTATTCCCATCATCACATTTGCGGATGATACTACAGTGGTGGGGCTCATCACAGAAGGGGACCAGACTGACTATAGAGAAGAGGTGAAGGCACTGTCAGACCACTATGCCAAAAACAACCTCATTCTCAACCCCACAAAGACCAAGGAGCTGATTGTTGATTTCAGGGGGAAAAAAATCACTGAGCCCATCCAGCCCGTCTACATCATGGGAGAAGATGTGGAAAGGGTCTCAGAGTGCAAGTTCCTGGGCGTGAACATCTCAAGCAACATGACCTGGAAAAGCAACACCACTGCACTCCAGAAAAAAGGACAGCAAAGACTGTAGTTTCTGAGAAGGCTGAGGAAAATGGATCTGGCTGATAACCTGCTCCTGTCCTTCTATCGCTGCTCCGTTGAGTCAATACTGACCTACGGTATCTCCGTGTGGTTTTCTAGCTGCACGCTGGCAGAGAGAAATACATTACAGGGGCCCAGAGGATCACTGCATGTCCTCTTACATCTCTAGAGGACCTGTATAAGAGACACGGCAGCATCCTCAGGGACTCATCCCACCCAGGTCACCACTGGCTTGAACTCTTGCCCTCAGGGAGGCACTATAAGAGCATCAAAGCAAGGACAAATAGACTGAAAAACAGTTTCTATCCTAGAGCTGTTATTGCCTTAAAATCTGCACGTACCTGAACACTCACCACTTTATTAACTTGCTTACCTCTGATGGAGATCTGCTGTGCAATATGTTTTTAACATTTTATTATGTTTTTAAATTTAAATGTTATTGTTTGTTGTCTTAAGACTGTTTTATGTAGATTGATACAATGACAATAAAGCTACTGTATTTTTCGGACTATAAGTCGCAGTTTTTTTCATAGTTTGGCCGGGCTCCAGTGCGACTTATAAATTGTTTTTTTCCTTCTTTATTATGCATATTCGGCAGGTGCGACTTATACTCCGAAAAATACGGTATTCTGATTCTGAAAAGCAGCTTCCATGAAATGCTCAGTCATTCACAAACAAGGACGGGGCGAGGGTCACCACTTTGTCAACAAATGCCTGAGCAAATTGTTTAAGAACAACATTTCTCAAGCAGCTATTGTAAGGAATTTGGGGATTTCACCATCTACGCTCCGTAATACCTTCAAAAGGTTCAGAGAATCTGGAGAAATCACTGCACGTAAGCAACGATATTAAAGCTAAAGTACCACTGATAGTCACACGAGGTGTGGTGAAATTTCTCTAGGTAATGGGTTCCATTTTTATAGTCTTTGGTATTACTCGGCTGGTGTTTGAACTCACAACCTACCCATCTCAGGGCGGACACAATGGGAGCCATTACCTCCCTGCTTGGCACTCAGCATTAAGGGTTGGAATTGGGCGTTGAATCACCAAAATGATTCCCGAGTGCAGCCACTGCTGCTGCTCACTGCTACCCTCACCTCCCAGGGGGTGAACATGGGGATGGGTCAAATGCAGAGGGTAATTTCACCACACCTAGTGTGTGTGTGTGACTATCATTGCTACTTTAACTAACTTCATACAGCTTTTGGAGCAACATATGTTGCCATCCAAGCAACGCTACCATGGACGCCCCTGCTTATTTCAGCAAGACAATGTCAAGCCAGGTGCTACAACAGTGTGGCTTCATAGTAAAAGAGTGCGGGTACTAGACTGGCCTGCCTGCAGTCCAGACATTGAAAATGTGTGAAGGCTAAAATATGAGAAGGGAGACTGTTGAACAACTTAAGCTGTACATCAAGCAAGAATGGGAAAGAATTCCACTTCAAAAATGTGTCTCCTCAGTTCCCAAACCTTTACTGAGTGTTGTTAAAAGGAAAGGCCATGTAACACACTGGTAAAAATGCCACTCTGACTACTTATTTGCAATGTGTTGCTGCCAATCAATTCTAAGTTCATGATTATTTGCAAAAAATAACATGAAGTTTCTCAGTGTGAACATGAAATATCTTGTCTTTGCAGTCTATTCAATTGAATATACGTTGAAAAGGATTTGTTGTATTCTCTTTTTATTTACCATTTTATTTACCACTGTTTATTTTTATTTACCATTTACACAACTTTATTTACCATTTACACAACTTCACTGCTTTTTATTTACACAACCTGACAACTTCACTGCTTTTGGCTTTTGTAATATTTTGTGCTAAAATAAATCAACTAAATTAATATTAATTTTGTTTCTTGACTAACCTGTCAATAAAAGTAAAGTGCAAATGAAAATACAGCTTCATTTAGTCATCATTTTTGCACTTAAGAAATTTCTCTAAGACATTAGCCAGACTTCATTTGTTTGTTTCATTTTGTCATTACTGCCACATGTGGTGGAAAAGTGTATTGCAACTACAACTATGTGGACCAAAGCTGAAAAAAGAGATGTATTACATCCTGGGGGGTGCTCCCGGACCAACACTGGTATATAGTATATCCCATCCACGTGCTGGGCTGGGTGGTGCTCGCGGCCCAACACTGGTATATAGTATATCCCATCCACGTGCTGGGCTGGGTGGTGCTCGCGGCCCAACACTGGTATATAGTATATCCCATCCACGTGCTGGGTGGTGCTCGCGGCCCAACACTGGTATATAGTATATCCCATCCACGTGCTGGGCTGGGTGGTGCTCGCGGCCCAACACTGTTATATAGTATATCCCATCCACGTGCTGGGCTGGGTGGTGCTCGCGGCCCAACACTGGTATATAGTATATCCCATCCACGTGCTGGGTGGTGCTCGCGGCCCAACACTGGTATATAGTATATCCCATCCACGTGCTGGGCTGGGTGGTGCTCGCGGCCCAACACTGTTATATAGTATATCCCATCCACGTGCTGGGCTGGGTGGTGCTCGCGGCCCAACACTGTTATATAGTATATCCCATCCACGTGCTGGGCTGGGTGGTGCTCGCGGCCCAACACTGGTATATAGTATATCCCATCCATGTGCTGGGCTGGGTGGTGCTCGCGGCCCAACACTGGTATATAGTATATCCCATCCACGTGCTGGGGACCAAAGAAACACACCCAGGGCTCCCATGACTTCAGCGTTATGTTGAGTTGCTTTTGCATGCTGGAAAGCCGAACCGTGAAAATAATGCAAACTGGTGGAAAACATGTTGGCGACCTCTGTAGTACGTCATGATAAACTTGAATAGAAACTGTGTTTCTATTAGTTTGGAGATCTATCTTTACATTTTGACTTTTGCTTGATTCTTCACAATTTGTGCTATTTATTTCTCCATGAAATGTTATTTTCCACACTAGGCAACAAGTCCCAAAAGGGACTATCGGTGGTCTTGGTCAGTGAACTACAACAAATCTCAGTGAATCATTTTTATGCAACTTCAAAGACATTTAATGCCTTTGTCCCACTGCAGATCACTACTATATATAGTCAAGATCATGCAATGTCTGTATCACATTTAATGCATGAGTCCCACTGTAGATCACTACTATATATAGTCAAGATCATGCAATAGTCTATATCACATTTAATGCATGAGTCCCACTGCAGATTGTTACTATATATAGTCAAGAGCATACAATAGTCTATATCACATTTAATGCATGAGTCCCACTGCAGATTGTTACTACATATAGTCAAGAGCATACAATAGTCTATATCACATTTAATGCATGAGTCCCACTGCAGATTGTTACTATATATAGTCAAGAGCATACAATAGTCTATATCACATTTAATGCATGAGTCCCACTGCAGATTGTTACTACATATAGTCAAGAGCATACAATAGTCTATATCACATTTAATGCATGAGTCCCACTGCAGATCACTACTATATATAGTCAAGATCATACAATAGTCTATATCACATTTAATGCATGAGTCCCACTGCAGATTGTTACTATATATAGTCAAGATCATACAATAGTCTATATCACATTTAATGCATGAGTCCCACTGCAGATCACTACTATATATAGTCAAGAGCATACAATAGTCTATATCACATTTAATGCATGAGTCCCACTGCAGATCACTACTATATATAGTCAAGAGCATACAATAGTCTATATCACATTTAATGCATGAGTCCCACTGCAGATCACTACTATATATAGTCAAGAGCATACAATAGTCTATATCACATTTAATGCATGAGTCCCACTGCAGATTGTTACTACATATAGTCAAGAGCATACAATAGTCTATATCACATTTAATGCATGAGTCCCACTGCAGATTGTTACTATATATAGTCAAGAGCATACAATAGTCTATATCACATTTAATGCATGAGTCCCACTGCAGATTGTTACTACATATAGTCAAGAGCATACAATAGTCTATATCACATTTAATGCATGAGTCCCACTGCAGATTGTTACTATATATAGTCAAGAGCATACAATAGTCTATATCACATTTAATGCATGAGTCCCACTGCAGATTGTTACTACATATAGTCAAGAGCATACAATAGTCTATATCACATTTAATGCATGAGTCCCACTGCAGATCACTACTATATATAGTCAAGATCATACAATAGTCTATATCACATTTAATGCATGAGTCCCACTGCAGATTGTTACTATATATAGTCAAGATCATACAATAGTCTATATCACATTTAATGCATGAGTCCCACTGCAGATCACTACTATATATAGTCAAGAGCATACAATAGTCTATATCACAATTAATGCATGAGTCCCACTGCAGATCACTACTATATATAGTCAAGAGCATACAATAGTCTATATCACATTTAATGCATGAGTCCCACTGCAGATTGTTACTATATATAGTCAAGAGCATACAATAGTCTATATCACATTTAATGCATGAGTCCCACTGCAGATCACTACTATATATAGTCAAGATCATACAATAGTCTATATCACATTTAATGCATGAGTCCCACTGCAGATTGTTACTATATATAGTCAAGAGCATACAATAGTCTATATCACATTTAATGCATGAGTCCCACTGCAGATTGTTACTATATATAGTCAAGAGCATACAATAGTCTATATCACATTTAATGCATGAGTCCCACTGCAGATCACTACTATATATAGTCAAGATCATACAATAGTCTATATCACATTTAATGCATGAGTCCCACTGCAGATTGTTACTATATATAGTCAAGATCATACAATAGTCTATATCACATTTAATGCATGAGTCCCACTGCAGATTGTTACTATATATAGTCAAGATCATACAATAGTCTATATCACATTTAATGCATGAGTCCCACTGCAGATCACTACTATATATAGTCAAGAGCATACAATGTCTATATCACAATTAATGCATGAGTCCCACTGCAGATCACTACTATATATAGTCAAGAGCATACAATAGTCTATATCACATTTAATGCATGAGTCCCACTGCAGATCACTACTATATATAGTCAAGAGCATACAATAGTCTATATCACATTTAATGCATGAGTCCCACTGCAGATCACTACTATATATAGTCAAGAGCATACAATGTCTATATCACAATTAATGCATGAGTCCCACTGCAGATCACTACTATATATAGTCAAGAGCATACAATAGTCTATATCACAATTAATGCATGAGTCCCACTGCAGATCACTACTATATATAGTCAAGAGCATACAATAGTCTATATCACATTTAATGCATGAGTCCCACTGCAGATCACTACTATATATAGTCAAGAGCATACAATGTCTATATCACAATTAATGCATGAGTCCCACTGCAGATCACTACTATATATAGTCAAGAGCATACAATAGTCTATATCACATTTAATGCATGAGTCCCACTGCAGATCACTACTATATATAGTCAAGAGCATACAATAGTCTATATCACATTTAATGCATGAGTCCCACTGCAGATTGTTACTACATATAGTCAAGAGCATACAATAGTCTATATCACATTTAATGCATGAGTCCCACTGCAGATTGTTACTATATATAGTCAAGAGCATACAATAGTCTATATCACATTTAATGCATGAGTCCCACTGCAGATTGTTACTACATATAGTCAAGAGCATACAATAGTCTATATCACATTTAATGCATGAGTCCCACTGCAGATTGTTACTATATATAGTCAAGAGCATACAATAGTCTATATCACATTTAATGCATGAGTCCCACTGCAGATTGTTACTACATATAGTCAAGAGCATACAATAGTCTATATCACATTTAATGCATGAGTCCCACTGCAGATCACTACTATATATAGTCAAGATCATACAATAGTCTATATCACATTTAATGCATGAGTCCCACTGCAGATCACTACTATATATAGTCAAGAGCATACAATAGTCTATATCACAATTAATGCATGAGTCCCACTGCAGATCACTACTATATATAGTCAAGAGCATACAATAGTCTATATCACATTTAATGCATGAGTCCCACTGCAGATTGTTACTATATATAGTCAAGAGCATACAATAGTCTATATCACATTTAATGCATGAGTCCCACTGCAGATTGTTACTATATATAGTCAAGAGCATACAATAGTCTATATCACATTTAATGCATGAGTCCCACTGCAGATTGTTACTATATATAGTCAAGAGCATACAATAGTCTATATCACATTTAATGCATGAGTCCCACTGCAGATCACTACTATATATAGTCAAGATCATACAATAGTCTATATCACATTTAATGCATGAGTCCCACTGCAGATTGTTACTATATATAGTCAAGATCATACAATAGTCTATATCACATTTAATGCATGAGTCCCACTGCAGATTGTTACTATATATAGTCAAGAGCATACAATAGTCTATATCACATTTAATGCATGAGTCCCACTGCAGATCACTACTATATATAGTCAAGAGCATACAATGTCTATATCACAATTAATGCATGAGTCCCACTGCAGATCACTACTATATATAGTCAAGAGCATACAATAGTCTATATCACATTTAATGCATGAGTCCCACTGCAGATCACTACTATATATAGTCAAGAGCATACAATGTCTATATCACAATTAATGCATGAGTCCCACTGCAGATCACTACTATATATAGTCAAGAGCATACAATAGTCTATATCACATTTAATGCATGAGTCCCACTGCAGATTGTTACTATATATAGTCAAGAGCATACAATAGTCTATATCACATTTAATGCATGAGTCCCACTGCAGATTGTTACTATATATAGTCAAGATCATACAATAGTCTATATCACATTTAATGCATGAGTCCCACTGCAGATCACTACTATATATAGTCAAGAGCATACAATGTCTATATCACAATTAATGCATGAGTCCCACTGCAGATTGTTACTATATATAGTCAAGAGCATACAATAGTCTATATCACATTTAATGCATGAGTCCCACTGCAGATCACTACTATATATAGTCAAGAGCATACAATGTCTATATCACAATTAATGCATGAGTCCCACTGCAGATCACTACTATATATAGTCAAGAGCATACAATGTCTATATCACAATTAATGCATGAGTCCCACTGCAGATCACTACTATATATAGTCAAGATCATACAATAGTCTATATCACATTTAATGCATGAGTCCCACTGCAGATTGTTACTATATATAGTCAAGATCATACAATAGTCTATATCACATTTAATGCATGAGTCCCACTGCAGATTGTTACTATATATAGTCAAGAGCATACAATAGTCTATATCACATTTAATGCATGAGTCCCACTGCAGATCACTACTATATATAGTCAAGAGCATACAATGTCTATATCACAATTAATGCATGAGTCCCACTGCAGATCACTACTATATATAGTCAAGAGCATACAATAGTCTATATCACATTTAATGCATGAGTCCCACTGCAGATTGTTACTATATATAGTCAAGAGCATACAATAGTCTATATCACATTTAATGCATGAGTCCCACTGCAGATCACTACTATATATAGTCAAGAGCATACAATGTCTATATCACAATTAATGCATGAGTCCCACTGCAGATCACTACTATATATAGTCAAGAGCATACAATAGTCTATATCACATTTAATGCATGAGTCCCACTGCAGATCACTACTATATATAGTCAAGAGCATACAATGTCTATATCACAATTAATGCATGAGTCCCACTGCAGATCACTACTATATATAGTCAAGATCATACAATAGTCTATATCACATTTAATGCAGGAGTCCCACTGCAGATCACTACTATATATAGTCAAGAGCATACAATAGTCTATATCACATTTAATGCATGAGTCCCACTGCAGATCACTACTATATATAGTCAAGAGCATACAATAGTCTATATCACATTTAATGCATGAGTCCCACTGCAGATTGTTACTATATATAGTCAAGAGCATACAATAGTCTATATCACATTTAATGCATGAGTCCCACTACAGATCACTACTATATATAGTCAAGATCATGCAATGTCTATATCACATTTAATGCATGAGTCCCACTGCAGATCACTACTATATATAGTCAAGATCATACAATAGTCTATATCACATTTAATGCATGAGTCCCACTGCAGATTGTTACTATATATAGTCAAGAGCATACAATAGTCTATATCAGGGTGTCCAAACTGCAGCCGGCGAGACGTCATGAGTCTTATAAGGACTTTGGCATGCCAGGTGTTAGCAAATTGACAGTTGTCATATTGGCTGATGTTTGAAATCATCCTCTTTTCAGAAGGTGTCAGGTCCCTCAAACTCACCTGAGAGATCTCCAGGCAGGGCAGCTTGCCCACCTGAGCCCCCGTGAAGCCGTAGACGGAGTTTGCGCTAATCTTGAGGGCCAGCTGTCGGCCGTCCAGCACCTGCTTCTTGAAAGGGTCCGTTTCCTTCTTCAGCTCCGACTTGGCCCTGTGGACAGACGGGTCTTGATGCCACATTCTGGCCAAACGCCTTCTCCACTGGTTAGCCCTACCTCTTCCTGGCTGACAGCAGGTTCTCCAGGATCTCAGGCAGGAGGCCTTTCCTCACACAACTCTTCACAAACAGATCCCCAGTGGGGGTCTTGATGAAATCCTTTGGGGACAACCTGAACAGGCCGCCATGTTGGATACTATTCCAGGAGTTGAAAGGTGGTTGGTTGAACTCACCCCAGTTTATCTGCCGACCCTTTCTGCAGCAAGGTGGTGTAGCACAGGTTGTGGGCCATCATGATGGACGGGTACAGGGAGGAGAAATCCAGGGTGGCGATGGGAACGCTGTAATAGCTGGCAGACGGAGGGGAAATGAATACTTATTTCTTTCAGTGTTGGTAATAACATTTTCTCAGTCAGGAGCAATCTAATTACACTTCCCATCCTTGTTGCCGTTACTGAGAAGGTGAAGTGGCTCCTTACTACTTTGCTTGACTGAAGCACAAAGAGTCAGCTTTCCAACAAACATCAGACTAGCTCAGTGAAACTAAAATAATGCTATTCTGTAACAGAATATCATTCATCTACCATGAATTGATTAATGTGGACCCCGACTTAAACAAGTGTAAAAACTTATTGGGGTGTTACCATTTAGTGGTCAATTGTACGGAATATGTACTGTACGGTGCAATCTACTAATAAAAGTTTCAATCTAATTTCAATCAATCAAAAAAGAGAAAGTCAAACAAATACAAATAGAAGGAGTAGACATTGAAAGAGTGAAATAAATCACATTTGAAAGAGTAATAATAGATGACAAAATACACTGGAAACCTCATGTAAAAAATATACAACATAAAGTAGCAAGAAATATTTCAGTAATGAATAAAACAAAACATGTTCTAGAGCAGAAATGACTTCATATTGTCTACTGCTCACTTGTGTTAATATCTGATTATTGTGTAGAAATATGGCAAATAACTACAAAAGTAGACTTATTCACTAACTGTGTTATAATACACAATGTTAGATATAGAGAACATAAACATGTTATTTATTCAATCAAAACTATTGGAATTCAATTGCAAACATGTAACATGATGCAAACTATAACCTGCTAGCCAAGAATGTACAACAATTCTTCTTAACTGAAGAGGAGAAATATAACCTGAGAGGAAAATGTCATTTCAAACATTTGTACGCACGTACAACACTTAACACCTTTAGTATATCAGTATGTGGAATGAAATGATGGAATGAATATGGGATAGGCTCCAGCACACACTGCGACCCCGAGAGGGACAAGCGGTAGAAAATGGATGTATGGAATTAATAAACATTGTACTAATATGATCCACTTTAAAAGAAGCCGTTCAAAGTAAAAGTACAAAGAATTCTGATTGAGAATGAAATATCATCCATCTCATGAAGTGAATGATAACTGATTGACCTACTTATGAGAAGACCTGATGTCTTTACAACACACCTTGAGAACAGGAAGTATGTGCTAGTAGTTGCTTTGAAAAGACAAAGGGAGGATCAGATAAGATTTGCTTCTTCCTGCTCCTTTTCAAACATGTTGTCAAGAAAAGATGTGAAATATCATATTGATCATGTCTGCATGTTCCAAGTCCACATCAGCTGCATGCAGAGAAGCTTGATGATGCCTGGGGGTGGGAATGAAAAGTCTACCAACCCCTTGGAATGGCTAGCCATTCTGTCTAGCGGTTCTTCCGGTTGGAGATAACGTGCGCATTGACGTCAGCAACATGGCAGCACAGAGCAGAAAAAAAACGCACCAGAGTTTGCCGACATTTTAATTTAAAAAGAAAAAAGATTGCTTTTTTATGTCAAGTAAAAGAAGGATTTCTCTTACCTCAAAACACCTTTTAAGTTGGGATCCTATTATACAAACCCTACTTTTCTTACTTGTTAGTAGGCTTGCAAAATTCCGGGAATATTCAAATTTGGAAACTTTCCATGGGAATTAACGGGAATATATGGGAATTAATGAGAATAAACATTGAATGCAACATGCTAGATCTTGCAGCATGAGTATTAGCTAAAACAACCTGATTTCATGCAAATTTAGTAGAATTTCAACCCTGCACTGTGCATTCCTCCATCACATGCCCAGATAATTGCCAGCATGCTACACACTACAGCAGGGCTCTTGAGGCCACACTAGTGTTTGAGCCCAAGGACTGGTAAGTATTGATGATATATATTTGATGTATGGTATTTAAGTTTAATAGCTTGTTACTGTATGACTGTAGACTACTCCAGCAGCTAGCTAGCTGTTCCTGTACTTGTTACATGATTTTGGGGCCAATATCTCTAGCTAGCTAGGTTTATGTACCACCACAGTCTCATAGTGAACCAAAATAATTCTCCGTTAGCCGTGATGCTAATTTTCTCTATGTTAAATCCCATTCATTTATGCTAACAACGTTAACGATCCGAATTGACCTTTTTTGTGATGTGTAAAGTTGAAGTAGCAAATAGTAAATGAAAAGGTGTAGTTTCCTCTGCTAGCCATTCTGTTGTCATACAAGAATGTAGCTTATAGTTTGATGTAGCATGCTGATTGTGTTCATTTATTCATCTAGCCTATTTCTATTCATTTGTCCATCAGCCAAATATTTTTAAAGACTACTCCAATTGTTTAGCTGACTATTTATATCTGTGTGTGGCATTGCATTAGTCTTTTACAAGAATAAATAAATACAAACAGAATCATTTCATCCCCACCAATGTAGGCGGAAAGGCGGTGTACATTTGTAAATACTGTGCAAAGAACTACGTCAGGTATGCCACAAAGATGCAGCAGCATATAGACAAGTGCACAATAATATAAAATTATTGGAATTCACCATCCATTCCCATGGACGGTGTCCAACTTTGAATAATCCAAAAATGGTCAATATTTCCAAACTTCCCAAGCTTAACTTCCCGTGGTAAATTTCCAGAAAATTTCAGGAAATTTACCGGAAACTTCCCACCCCTTTGCAACCCTACTTGTTACTACCTGCTTTTGTGTATTTGTGATCCACATCAGTCCAGAAAATATAAAATGAAGTCATGGTGGAGATATTGAGTTACACATTTCCATGTATGGGTTAGTATATGGGTGAAACTACAAACCCCGTTTCCATATGAGTTGGGAAATTGTGTTAGATGTAAATATAAACGGAATACAATGATTTGCAAATCATTTTCAAGCCATATTCAGTTGAATATGCTACAAAGACAACATATTTGATGTTCAAACTGATAAACTTTATTTTTTTGCAAATAATCATTAACTTTAGAATTTGATGCCAGCAACACGTGACAAAGAAGTTGGGAAAGGTGGCAATAAATACTGATAAAGTTGAGGAATGCTCATCAAACACTTATTTGGAACATCCCACAGGTGTGCAGGCTAATTGGGAACAGGTGGGTGCCATGATTGGGTATAAAAGTAGATTCCATGAAATGCTCAGTCATTCACAAACAAGGATGGGGCGAGGGTCACCACTTTGTCAACAAATGTGTGAGCAAATTGTTGAACAGTTTAAGAAAAACCTTTCTCAAGCAGCTATTGCAAGGAATTTAGGGATTTCACCATCTACGCTCCGTAATATCATCAAAGGGTTCAGAGAATCTGGAGAAATCACTGCACGTAAGCAGCTAAGCCCGTGACCTTCCATCCCTCAGGCTGTACTGCATCAACAAGCGACATCAGTGTGTAAAGGATATCACCACATGGGCTCAGGAACACTTCAGAAACCCACTGTCAGTAACTACAGTTGGTCGCTACATCTGTAAGTGCAAGTAAGTGCAAACCCAATGCCATTTATCAACAACACCCAGAAACGCCGTGGGCTTCGCTGGGCCTGAGCTCATCTAAGATGGACTGATACAAAGTGGAAAAGTGTTCTGTGGTCTGACGAGTCCACATTTAAAATTGTTTTTGGAAACTGTGGACGTCGTGTCCTCCGAACCAAAGAGGAAAAGAACCATCCGGATTGTTCTAGGCGCAAAGTGTAAAAGGCAGCATGTGTGATGGTATGGGGGTGTATTAGTGGCCAAGACATGGGTAACTTACACATCTGTGAAGGCGCCATTAATGCTGAAAGGTACATACAACTTTTGGAGCAACATATGTTGCCATCCAAGCAACGTTACCATGGACGCCCCTGCTTATTTCAGCAAGACAAAGCCAATCCATGTGTTACATCAACGTGGCTTCATAGTAAAAGAGTGCGGGTACTAGACTGGCCTGCCTGTAGTCCAGACCTGTCTCCCATTGAAAATGTGTGGCACATTATGAAGCCTAAAATAGCACAAGGGAGACCCCCGGACTGTTGAACAACTTAAGCTGTACATCAAGCAAGAATGGGAAAGAATTCCACCTGAGAAGCTTCATAAATGTGTCTCCACAGTTCCCAAACCTTTACTGAGTGTTGTTAAAAGGAAAGGCCATGTAACACAGTGGTGAACATGCCCTTTCCCAACTACTTTGTCACGTGTTGCAGCCATGAAATTCTAAGTTCATTATTATTTGCAAAAAATAAAGTTTATGAGTTTGAACATCAAATATGTTGTCTTTGTAGCATATTCAATTGAATATGGGTTGAAAATGATTTGCAAATCATTGTATTCCGTTTATATTTACATCTAACACAATTTCCCAACTCATATGGAAACGGGGTTTGACAGAAAAATGGGCAATATCGTGATAAGTCAGAATTTTATATGACAAATGTCACCATTTTGCATTAAAAAGTAATACTTTTACATAAAAAAGTAATAATTTTACGAGAAAATATTGCAATATTACAGAGACAGAGAGAATATGAGAAATTGTTCCCAATTTTATAAGAAAAAAGTTGACACATTGTGAGAAAAAGACTGCTTTTAGCTAATATTAGTTTTTTTTGTTTGTAATTGGTTTGTAATCTTCATTATTTACTTCAAGTTGTTACAGTATGTCTATATATACACATATATTTACTTTTTTAAATACATTTTGGCCAAAGGGGGCACATTTCAGTTTTTTACACACACTTGTTATTTCATATGTTCTCCTCAATCTCGTTCCCCTGCGTAATGACAATAAAGCTGATTGTGATTCACACACAGGCAACTTGAAAAATCCCTCCTTGTTGGGACCACCATCATGTTGATAGAAGTCCCCAGCAGGGGTGCACACGAGACATTGTCTACTAGATGCAATGTTATTGGGACCATGATTTATGTCCTAAACTTGTTCACACCTCCTCATATGGAAGATACGTTTCCTTCTTCATGCTTCACAAAGGGCAGAAATACAAGAAGACACGTGCACGCACCCTTTCTCTGGCTCAATGACCGTAGCTCCAGTGTAATCTTCTCCGCCCTGAGACTTGACAACCGGTATCACCAGGTCCTGTTTGGCGGCCTGCAGGTGAACACACACACACACACACACACACACACACACACACACACACACACACACACACACACACACACACACACACACACACACACACACACACACACACACACACACACACACACACACACACACACACACACACACACACACACACACACACACACACACACACACACACACACACACACACACACACACACACACACACACACACACACACACACACACACACACACACACACACACACACACACACACACACACACACACACACACACACACACACACACACACACACACACACACACACACACACACACACACACACACACACACACACACACACACACACACACACACACACACACACACACACACACACACACACACACACACACACACACACACACACACACACACACACACACACACACACACACACACACACACACACACACACACACACACACACACACACACACACACACACACACACACACACACACACACACACACACACACACACACACACACACACACACACACAGTCGTTGTACAAGTGTTGATGTGAGGACCACGTCCCTGTGCCTTCCCCCCGTCACCTGTCGCAGCAGCTGGGAGACCACCTTGATCTGCTGCCCTCTGGACAGCAGGTAGGTGAGCGGCACACCTGTGACTCTGGCCATCTCCATGTAGTTGATGACACACATCAGCTTCTGCAGCAGCCGCAGGGGCAGGTAGGCGTCTTTCAGGCAGTACACGGCCAGACGGCGCCGCGTCTGCTCGTTGCCGTTCTGCCAGGCGTGGGGAACTTGGTGAGTTGGAAAGGTTGGAGACGTTGCCGGATGTTTTCCAGTACCTGCAGATCAGTGATGATGGAGTGCTGCACATCCTCTTTCTGTTCTTGCAGGAAGTGGAAGCTCACAGCATTCAAGGTGTACGAGCGCAGTTTGTAGTCCCGGAGCAGAACCTGGGGCATAGACGCACATGTCTTGAAAATAATACAACAGGTATGCGTGAAAAAAGGATCAGGAGATCCATGCAGACAATTTCAAACAAGTAGAAGCAGAAGCTCCAAATAGACTTCCTGGATTTGTTGTGACAACAAAAAGGTAGCATCCCAAACTTCTCGTCAACTTGCTCTTTTCTCACTCCCTCGCGCCTCGTCTGCTTCACCGTCACAAGCCCCGTGCTAAAAGTATCAATTAGCTTTAAATGATTCAAAGGAGCTCAAATGTTAGCATGCTAATGTTAACATGATAACCTATGGAAAAGTTAGCGTGCTTTGAAGATGATCAATCGATCAAATCAATCCATGATTTTTAGGTAAAAACAAAAAAATAGCTAAAATGCTAGAATAAAAATGTTAGCATGATGACATAGCAAAGGTTAGCATATTGAAAGCCATGATTTTAAGGTTCTTACAAATACAATTGGTAAAAATGCTAACATAAAATGTTAGCGTGTTACCGATAGCATGATGACATAGCAAAAGTTGCGTAATTCCAAGATGCCGCCAAGTATTCAAAGCCACAATTTTAAGGTTCTTACAAATACAATTGGCAAAAATGTTAGCATGTTGCCGTTAGCATGATGACATAGCAAAAGTTAGCATAATTCTAAGATGCTGCCAAGTACTGTAAAATGCTAACATAAACATTTGCATTAATCGTTTTTTCCGAAGATATTTTCAGTGTGAATTCCTTCATAAACGACTGTCCTGCCCTAATTCAGACTAGGTACTGACAGGTAAATGAGCTAATTCAGACTAGGTACTGACAGGTAAATGAGCTAATTCAGACTAGGTACTGACGGGTAAATGAGCTAATTCAGACTAGGTACTGACGGGTAAATGAGCTAATTCAGACTAGGTACTGACGGGTAAATGAGCTAATTCAGACTAGGTACTGACGGGTAAATGAGCTAATTCAGACTAGGTACTGACAGGTAAATGAGCTAATTCAGACTAGGTACTGACAGGTAAATGAGCTAATTCAGACTAGGTACTGACGAGTAAATGAGCTAATTCAGACTAGGCACTGACGGGTAAATGAGCTAATTCAGACTAGGTACTGACGGGTAAATGAGCTAATTCAGACTAGGTACTGACGAGTAAATGAGCTAATTCAGACTAGGTACTGACGGGTAAATGAGCTAATTCAGACTAGGTACTGACGGGTAAATGAGCTAATTCAGACTAGGTACTGACGGGTAAATGAGCTAATTCAGACTAGGTACTGACGGGTAAATGAGCTAATTCAGACTAGGTACTGACGGGTAAATGAGCTAATTCAGACTAGGTACTGACAGGTAAATGAACTAATTCAGACTAGGTACTGACGGGTAAATGAGCTAATTCAGACTAGGTACTGACGAGTAAATGAGCTAATTCAGACTAGGTACTGACGGGTAAATGAGCTAATTCAGACTAGGTACTGACGGGTAAATGAGCTAATTCAGACTAGGTACTGACAGGTAAATGAGCTAATTCAGACTAGGTACTGACGAGTAAATGAGCTAATTCAGACTAGGTACTGACGGGTAAATGAGCTAATTCAGACTAGGTACTGACGGGTAAATGAGCTAATTCAGACGAGGTACTGACAGGTAAATGTCCAAAGTTGCTGACCTGCAGCAAGTCAAACTGAACGCGACCTTCCATGTTGATGACCTTGTTCTCTCTGCGGCCCATCTGCTTACTCTGGAAGTTGAGGTCTCGCAACACCGACTTGATCCCTCTCACTCTGCCCAAGTACGGGAACAAGTTGACCTGCACGCAAGTCAAACATCAGGAGCAGGCGGCCATGAGAGACTGTGCAACACTAACCTTCAAAGCCGCCGCCCTGTTGAGCAGGTAGGGGAAGTCAAAGTTCTGGATGTTGTACCCCGTGATGATGTCAGCATCCACCGTCCTGAGGAACTCAGCCCAGCTCTGCTCACACACAGCAGATTAGTCCCAACAAAGTGACATAATCATGCATCAAACATTTGTCTGCTCACACACAGCAGATTAGTCCCAACAAAGTGACATAATCATGCATCAAACATTTGTCTGCTCACACACAGCAGATTAGTCCCAACAAAGTGACATAATCAAATCAAATCAAATCAAATCAACTTTATTTATAAAGCACATTTAAAATTTACCACAGGGGTAGCCAAAGTGCTGTACAATGAGCAGGTTAAAAGATAAAACGAGTACCGAGCAAACACAACACAACACAAACAGAACATGATAAAAAATAAATAATTAAAATAGAATTAATAAAAACATAAAAACATAAAAACAGGATCACAGCAGGTGTATTATGGGGCGCCATTGCAGGATGGATATCACTCAGTGTTAAAAGCCATGGAATAAAAGTATGTTTTTAAGAGAGATTTAAAAACAGGAAGAGAGGAGGCTTGTCTAACACTCAGGGGTAGGTCGTTCCAGAGCTTGGGAGCAGCAACGGCGAAAGCTCTGTCACCTCTAAGCTTCAGCCTTGTGTCAGGGACCGTCAACAGCAGCTGATCGGCTGATCTTAAGGATCGGGTGGGGCAGTAAGGCTGAAGGAGGTCGGAGAGATAGGTTGGCGCGAGGTTGTTTAGACATTTAAAAACAAATAAAAGGAGTTTAAAATGTATTCGGTAACGCACAGGGAGCCAGTGAAGGGACGCTAAAATAGGGGTGATGTGCTCACGTCTGCGGGTCTGTGTTAGCAGACGAGCAGCAGAGTTCTGTACGAGCTGCAGGCGGGCGAGGGAGGCCTGGCTAATGCCAACATACAGGGCATTACAGTAATCAAGACGAGTCGAGATAAAAGCGTGGATTAATTTCTCAAGATCATGTCTTGATAAAAGCGGTTTCACTTTCGCTATTTGGCGTAATTGATAAAAGCTTTTTTGAACGACGCTGCTGATTTGTTTTTCGAATTTAAAATCTGAGTCAAACTTTACCCCCAGGTTTGTGACAGAGTCGCTGAGATACGGGGTCAGAGTGCCGAGGTCAACGTTGGGGGAGGGAGAGCGACTTGGACCGAACAACATAACTTCTGTTTTGTCTTCATTTAGGCTCAGGAAGTTAGCTGAAAGCCAGACTTTGATGTCGTGCAGGCAGTCAATAAGACTTTGAACCGTGTTATTTTGTGCCATGGGAAAATAAATCTGGCAATCATCGGCATAAAAATGAAATGCAATACTGTACTTCCTAAAAATAGAACCAAGGGGGAGAAGGTAAAGCGCAAATAAAATTGGGGCAAGGATTGAACCCTGGGGGACCCCATGTGGTAAAGGAGCTGTGGACGACATAAAACTGTCTACTTTTACACAAAAACTCCTGTCGGTTAGGTACGACCGGAACCAGTTGAGGGCGGCGCCCTTAATGCCCACACAGTTCTCAAGACGAGTGATTAAGGTGGCGTGGTCGACGGTGTCGAACGCAGCAGACAGATCTAAAAGCACCAGGACAACATATTTACCAGAATCAGTGGACAGGAGGATATCGTTAAAAACTTTTAGAAGCGCTGACTCTGTGCTGTGGAGGGCTTTAAAACCGGACTGGAACAGCTCAGTGATACCATTATCCTCTAAGAAGGGCAGCAACTGACTGTAGACAACCTTCTCTAATATTTTGGAAATGTATGGAAGATTAGAGATAGGTCTGAAGTTAGAGAGGAGAGAGGGGTCGAGGCTGGGTTTTTTAAGTAGAGGTCGTACCACTGCATGTTTAAACTCTACTGGATCATGCATCAAACATTTGTCTGCTCACACACAGCAGATTAGTCCCAACAAAGTGACATAATCATGCATCAAACATTTGTCTGCTCACACACAGCAGATTAGTCCCAACAAAGTGACATAATCATGCATCAAACATTTGTCTGCTCACACACAGCAGATTAGTCCCAACAAAGTGACATAATCATGCATCAAACATTTGTCTGCTCACACACAGCAGATTAGTCCCAACAAAGTGACATAATCATGCATCAAACATGTGTCTGCTCACACACAGCAGATTAGTCCCAACAAAGTGACATAATCATGCATCAAACATTTGTCTGCTCACACACAGCAGATTAGTCCCAACAAAGTGACATAATCATGCATCAAACATGTGTCTGCTCACACACAGCAGATTAGTCCCAACAAAGTGACACAATCATGCATCAAACATTTGTCTGCTCACACACAGCAGATTAGTCCCAACAAAGTGACATAATCATGCATCAAACATGTGTCTGCTCACACACAGCAGATTAGTCCCAACAAAGTGACACAATCATGCATCAAACATGTGTCTGCTCACACACAGCAGATTAGTCCCAACAAAGTGACATAATCATGCATCAAACATGTGTCTGCTCACACACAGCAGATTAGTCCCAACAAAGTGACATAATCATGCATCAAACATTTGTCTGCTCACACACAGCAGATTAGTCCCGACAAAGTGACATAATCATGCATCAAACATTTGTCTGCTCACACACAGCAGATTAGTCCCAACAATGTGACATAATCATGCATCAAACATTTGTCTGCTCACACACAGCAGATTAGTGACACAATGAAGTATTCCCTACCTGCAGAAGCTGTTTCTCCTGAGTAAAGCACAAGATCTGAGAGCCCACAATGCTGGCGCAGGACTGGAGTGTGAAAACCGTCCGGATGAAGGGCTCCGTCTCACCCTGACGCTGCACCATGGACGCGATCTGGATCACCGGATCTTTGTCGGCTTCCGGAAAGATCCCTAAAAAGAAAACAATGGAAAAGTGAGTTTTTTCTTGCAAGCACAACAGAACTTAATGGACTAATATTTAGTGTTTAATCATTAGTCAAGAAACAAACACTGTCCTGCATGAGAAGTTATTTTTATATCAATTCATTTCAGAATAAAAGTCACTCATTGTTAATTCTCCCAAATAAGTTGTCATATCTGACAGGGAATGTATTGGAATTCTTGTGAGAATTCTTCCCCAGTCTGCGCCCCTCTCTCTTCCACTGACATGAACTTGTGAAAACGTGCATTCCAGTTTTCCTTTTTCTCTTCTGGCGTCTTTGCTACTGCAGCAATGGAGTGACACGACAAAGCTCGTTAAAGGCCAGTTTCACCACTCAGTGGAGCAACTAGAAGACGAAACCCTTAATGTGGGTTCATATCTTGCCTTGTTATACAAGTAAAGAAGGTGAGGCAGCAGCTCACACATTCTCCTACTTTCTGTAACATCCTGCACGAAATGTCTCAACTATAATCTCGGTGAAGGAGCCCAGAAACGTTCACACACAATAAATCCATAAAATGGAGTAGAAGAGTTTCCCCAGGAGATTGTTCATATTTTGAAATAAAATGTTGACGTTCCACTTAGACACATGTAATAAAGCTGCTAAATTAAAGACAACATCAAACATTCCTACAAATAATGTTTAAAACGACTTCAAGTCTTTTACTTATTTAGTTTGTCTTAGTACCAATGTTGTTATGTTTCATAATGACAATAAAGCTGTTGCTCCACATATAATAATAATAATAATAATAATGAGCAATCTTATCAGTCCATCTGAGCAGACTTGAAGGCACCTTTCCTTCCAGCACATTCGATGTCAAAGCTGAGGACTCGGAGAGGAGCGATCCTCTGCCAGTCTCCTTCTGCTGGGTGACTGCTCAGGTGGGTCCAGGCCACGTCCACCTCGTACTGGCACAGGGACACCTGCGCCATGAGGATGTTACAACACAGTTCCAAGTGAGACCAGTCCAATCAAGCCTACTTTGCCTGGACGATAAGGATCTGTGTCTCCTGGACTCCTCTCCTCTCGGACTCTGTACTTGCTTTTAGGAAGTTCAATCCAGCAGCATCCCACGATATCACAGTCCACCATGAATCTGCCAAAGATGCATGTTATTGATCCGTGCAACACAATTATGGCTTCAACACAAGCAGCTGGTGACATAAATTGACCAACATTCATGGCAAGAACATGCCGTGACCGACCTTGACTTTTCACTGAATGGACTAAGATGGAACAATAAACAGCATAACATCATTTGCGATAACATTCCCGATGGCTCAAATGGTGTCACTCCTCTTTCTTTTTGTTGGCCAAACTGTTGCACTGAACCAAGAGAAGAACAAAGCTTGTTTATTAGACTTCATCTTCATTATCCAAACTGCTTTGTATTTTATTTTGATATCAAGAAGTAAACAAGGTTGGTTTTTTTACATTACTTGTGTATTTTTTGGGGGGGTTTTTTTGTCCTGTCCAGCTTCTCAGGCAAATCATATAATAGATGATCATATAGTAGATGTAGATAATCATATAGTAGATGATCATATAGTAGATGTAGATGATCATATAGTAGATGTAGATGATCATATAGTAGATGTAGATGATCATATAGTAGATGTAGATGATCATATAGTTGATGTAGATGATCATATAGTAGATGTAGATGATCATATAGTAGATGTAGATGATCATATAGTAGATGTAGATGATCATATAGTAGATGTAGATAATCATATAGTAGATGATCATATAGTAGATGATCATATAGTAGATGATCATATTGTAGATGTAGATGATCATATAGTAGATGTAGATGATCATATAGTAGATGATCATATAGTAGATGTAGATGATCATATAGTAGATGATCATATAGTAGATGTAGATGATCATATAATAGATGTAGATGATCATATAGTAGATGATCATATAGTAGATGTAGATGATCATATAGTAGATGTAGATGATCATATAGTAGATGATCATATAGTAGATGTAGATGATCATATAGTAGATGTAGATGATCATATAGTAGATGTAGATGATCATATAGTAGATGTAGATGATCATATAGTAGATGTAGATGATCATATAGTAGATGTAGATGATCATATAGTAGATGTAGATGATCTATATCGGCTGTTCACATGTACTTTACACAAGAGAAGTGTAGGATACTTCTCTTGTTGCCTTATTTGTATTTGACTTTATTAAATGTATTTATATTATCATTTGGTGCAGCCGGGCCGGAGCAGGAGGGGTTAGAAGGAGAAAAAAAAAAGAAGACAGAGGGGGAAATTGTGGAGACAAGATAAGGATTAGACAGAGAGACAAAAACAACAATAGAACAACATCAACAAATAGGATATGTACAAATATGATAGTACAAGTGATAACAAAGAAGCAGTTAGTGAAATAAATAATACAGAAATGACAATGAGCATTATTACACTACAAATGAATCAATACAAATACCAATAGAAATATCACTATTGATAATGAACAATACCAATAATTGACCTTTATTATCAACAATACAGTTTAAATGCAACAATACATATACGTCATGATAACTTGAGATACGAAAGAAAGCAGAAAAATGGAGGGGAAGAAAGAGAAGCAACCTACATTAACCTTGTAGATTGTTATAGTAACAATAGGTTAAGCTTTGTCCGTGTGCCATGTGTTACCCAGTTTACCCTAGGGCAGTGGTTCTCAAATGGGGGTACGCGTACCCCTGGGGGTACTTGAAGGTATGCCAAGCGGTACGTGAGATTTTTTTTAAATATTCTAAAAATAGCAACCATTCAAAAATCCTTTATAAACATAAATAAAAACCTATCTTTTTTCCAAATAGTTCAAGAAAGACCACTACAAATGAGCAATATTTTTGCACTGCTACACAATTTAATAAATCAGAAACTGATGACATAGTGCTGTATTTTACTTCTTTATCTCTTTTTTTCAACCAAAAATGCTTTGCTCTGATTAGGGGGTACTTGAATTAAAAACATTTTCACAGGGGGTACATCACTGAAAAAAGGTTGAGAACCACTGCCCTAGGGCAACAACATTCATTTATGTTTGATGAAACGTGATTATGTGCATTAGTGTATGTATGCATATGTACAGTATGTGTATATGTATGTTTGTACAGTGAATGTATATGTACAGTATGTGTATATGTATGTTTGTACAGTGAATGTATATGTACAGTATGTGTATATGTATGTTTGTACAGTGAATGTATATGTACAGTATGTGTATATGTATGTTTGTACAGTGAATGTATATGTACAGTATGTGTATATGTGTTTGTACAGTGAATGTATATGTACAGTATGTGTATATGTATGTTTGTACAGTGAATGTATATGTACAGTATGTGTATATGTATGTTTGTACAGTGAATGTATATGTACAGTATGTGTATATGTATGTTTGTACAGTGAATGTATATGTACAGTATGTGTATATGTATGTTTTTACAGTGAATGTATATGTACAGTATGTGTATATGTATGTTTGTACAGTGAATGTATATGTACAGTATGTGTATATGTGTTTGTACAGTGAGTGTATATGTACAGTATGTGTATATGTATGTTTGTACAGTGAATGTATATGTACAGTATGTGTATATGTGTTTGTACAGTGAATGTATATGTACAGTATGTGTATATGTATGTTTGTACAGTGAATGTATATGTACAGTATGTGTATATGTATGTTTGTACAGTGAATGTATATGTACAGTATGTGTATATGTATGTTTGTACAGTGAATGTATATGTACAGTATGTGTATATGTGTTTGTACAGTGAATGTATATGTACAGTATGTGTATATGTATGTTTGTACAGTGAATGTATATGTACAGTATGTGTATATGTATGTTTGTACAGTGAATGTATATGTACAGTATGTGTATATGTGTTTGTACAGTGAATGTATATGTACAGTATGTGTATATGTGTTTGTACAGTGAGTGTATATGTACAGTATGTGTATATGTATGTTTGTACAGTGAATGTATATGTACAGTATGTGTATATGTGTTTGTACAGTGAATGTATATGTACAGTATGTGTATATGTATGTTTGTACAGTGAATGTATATGTACAGTATGTGTATATGTATGTTTGTACAGTGAATGTATATGTACAGTATGTGTATATGTATGTTTGTACAGTGAATGTATATGTACAGTATGTGTATATGTGTTTGTACAGTGAATGTATATGTACAGTATGTGTATATGTATGTTTGTACAGTGAATGTATATGTACAGTATGTGTATATGTATGTTTGTACAGTGAATGTATATGTACAGTATGTGTATATGTGTTTGTACAGTGAATGTATATGTACAGTATGTGTATATGTATGTTTGTACAGTGAATGTATATGTACAGTATGTGTATATGTATGTTTGTACAGTGGATGTGCATGTGGATTGAATGGAATTGCATGGAATTATAAAGCATTTAATCATGGATATAGTGATATATCCAATCCAATCCAATCCACTTTATTTATAAAGCACATTTAAACAACAAGAATGTTTCCAAAGTGCTGCACAGCCATTTTAAATGATGTGGGCTTTGTACCGAGGATGTGGTTGTGGCTTGTGCAGCCCTTTGAGACACTTGTGATTTAGGGCTATATAAATAAACATTGATTGATTGATTGGTTAAAAACAATATTATGCTCCACCAATGACTGAATAAAAACAAAAAATAAATAAATATAAAACTAATATAAAAATAAATATGATTAAAAACTATTTTAAAGGGTAAAACCAATTAAAACAGTAAATAGAAATCAAAATTTTTATTTTTTTTAAAAACAGAGGACAACAGAGGACCACACAACTCACGTAGTGTTAAAAGCCAAAGAATAAAAGTGGGTCTTAAGACAAGACTTAAAACACTCCACTGTGGGAGCAGTTTGAACATGGAGGGGCAGAATGTTCCAGAGCTTAGGGCCGACCACAGAGAAGGCCCTGTCTCCCCTGGTTTTAAGTCTGGTCTTGGGCACCACGAGCAGGAGCATTGTCCACACCTTTAAGTCAGGACTTTGGGAAGGCCATTCTAAAACCTTCATTCTAGCCTGATTTAGCCATTCCTTTACCACTTTTGAGGTGTGTTTGGGGTCATTGTCCTGTTGGAACACCCAACTGTGCCCAAGACCCAACCTCCAGGCTGATGATTTTAGCTTGTCCTGAACAATTTGGAGGTAACCCATCATAAATTCATCAAAGAAGCAAACTTCATGAATGTTTTTTGTGAGCAACAAGTATGTGCTCCAATCACTACATCACAAAAAAAAAAAAGAGTTGTAGAAAAGATTGTATAGTCAAGACAGCCATGACATGATGTTCTTTACCTAAAACCTAAGTGTTTATTGTTTATTGTGAGCGAACTGTTGTGCTGAATTTCCCTCAGGGATCAATAAAGTACTTTCTACTCTATTTACAAGTGTATGTAAACTTTTGACCACGACTGTATGTGTATATACACACATATAATATATATGTGTGTATATACACACATTATATATATGTATGTGTGTATATACAGTATAGGCCAAAAGTTTGGACACACCTTCTCATGCAATGTCTTTTCTTTGCCCATCCATCCATTTTCTACCGTTTTTCCCTTTTGGGGTGCGTTTTCTTTATTCCCATGAATATTTACATTGTAGATTGTCACATCAAAACTATGAATGAACACATGTGGAGTTATGTACAAAAAAAGGTGAAATAAGTGAAAACATGTTTTATAGTCTAGTTTCTTCAAAATAGCCACCCTTTGCTCTGATTACTGCTTTGCACACTCTTGGCATTCTCTCCATGAGCTTCAAGAGGTAGTCACCTGAAATGGTTTTCACTTCACTGGTGCGCTTGAAGCTCATGGAGAGAATGCCAAGAGTGTGCAAAGTAGTAATCAGAGCAAAGGGTGGCTATTTTGAAGAAACTAAACTATAAAACATGTTTTCACTTATTTCACCTTTTTTTCCCCACATCCTTTGAAAGCACGTACCTGATTTCAAAATCTATGTTGGCCTCAAAGGATTGGTAACTCTGGAGGGGAAAGGGTCCGCACTTCAAGCCTTGCTCCAGCAGCCGCTTGGCGGGGGCAACTAATCGCGGCATGGCCATGGTGATCCGTAAGAAGTCCAAAACCTTCTTCCCGTGGTATCCGTACATGTCTGGGGGGGGGAGAATGACATTTGCTTCATAATGTCGCTTGTCCCACGGTCACATGTACTCACTCTCTTTGCGAGTGATGTCCACGGCCAGCACCGTGATGGAGATGTTGTCTTTGTTGGAGCGCATGTCCCTCAACACCGCACAGTTCAGCTCGCGCTTAAACTCGCCCAAGTGATCAGGCATGAACCCTGGAACCAGAGAGAAAGAAATGTGCTAACCACTTCTGTTTACCAACTCCTTGTTCACTTTGTGTCCCGCCTGCACACAAAAAGCAGGGCACAGCATTTTTGGGGAGGCAGAGTTTTTTTGATTGATTGAAACTTTTATTAGTAGATTGCACAGTTCAGTACATATTCTGTACAATTGACCACTAAATGGTAACACCCCAATAAGTTTACACTTGTTTAAGTCCACGTTAATCAATTCATGGTACAAATATATACTATCATCATAATACAGTCATCACACAAGTTCATCATCAGAGTATATACATTGAATTATTGACATTATTTACAATCCGGGGGGTGGGATGAGGACAGTTTGGTTGATAACATACTTCAGTCATCAACAATTGAATCATCAGAGAAATGGACATTGAAACAGTGTAGGTGTGACTTGGTAGGATATGTACAGCGAGCAGAGAACATAGTGAGTTCACATAGCATAAGAACAAGTATATACATTAGAAATACATTTGATTATTTACATTTGGTTATTTACAATCCGGGGAGGTGGGATGTGGAAGGGAGGGTGTTAGTTTAGGGTTGAAGTTGCCTGGAGGTGTTCTTTTAGTGTGCTTTTGAAGGAGGATAGAGATGCCCTTTCTTTTACACCTGTTGGGAGTGCATTCCATATTGATGTGGCATAGAAGGAGAATGAGTTAAGACCTTTGTTAGATGGGAATCTGGGTTTAACGTGGTTAGTGGAGCTCCCCCTGGTGTTGTGGTTATGGCGGTCATCTACGTTAAGGAAGTAGTTTGACATGTACTTTGGTATCAGGGAGGTGTAGCGGATTTTATAGACCAGGCTCAGTGCAAGTTGTTTTACTCTGTCCTCCACCCTCAGCCAGCCCACTTTGGAGAAGTGGGTAGGAGTGAGGTGTGATCTGGGGTGGAGGTCTAGAAGTCATCTGACTAGCTTGTTCTGGGATGTTTGGAGTTTAGATTTTAGGGTTTTGGAGGTTCTAGGGTACCAGGAGGTGCATGCGTAATGGAAAAAGGGTTGAATGGGAGTTCCCGCTAGAATCTTCATGGTGCTTTTGTTGACCAGAGAGGAGATTCTGTAGAGAAATCTCGTTCGTTCGTTGGTTGACCTTTTTGATGACCTTGGTTGCCATTTGATCACAGGAAAGATTAGCCTCTAGAATGGAACCTAGGTAGGTGACCTCATCTTTCCTGGTGATAACAATGTCACCCACTTTTATAGTGAAGTCATTGACTTTCTTAAGGTTGATGTGGGACCCAAACAGGATGGATTCAGTTTTACCCAAGTGTATGGATAGCTTGTTGTCAGCGAGCCAGGTGCAAGTTCTACTGAGGATTTTCTCCACCTGTGACTTGTCCTTGTCTGATACCAGCAGGGCCGAGTCATCCACAAACAAGAACAATTCACAGTCGCATGCTGATGACAAGTCCTTTATGTATATTAGGAACAGTAAAGGCCCCAATACACTGCCTTGGGGGACTCCACAGCTCACTGAGAGGGGGGGGACACGGTGCCGTTCACCTCTACCACATGTTCCCTCCCCTCCAAGTAAGATTGCATCCAGCTCCATGAGGTTTTATCAAATCCGATTGCTCTGAGCTTGTCCAACAGTATAGCGTGGTTAACGCTGTCAAAGTACAAAGGTACTTGGCCTTGTTTAATTGAGAGGTTTATTATGTGCGTGATGATTGAGGCAATGGTGGAGGCAGAGTCCCTAAGGAATCTGGAGGGAATATTGTCAAGGCCGGTGGTCTTGTTTAGGTGGAGCGCGCTCAATTTATTAAAGGGGAACATTATCAGCAGACCTATGTAAGTGTCAATATATACCTTCATGTTGCAGAAAAAAGACCATATATTTTTTTAACCGATTTCCGAACTCTAAATGGGTGAATTTTGGCGAATTAAACGCCTTTCTAATATTCGCTCTCGGAGCGATGACGTCACAACGTGGCGTCACATCGGGAAGCAATCCGCCATTTTCTCAAACACCGAGTCAAATCAGCTCTGTTATTTTCCGTTTTTTTCGAGTGTTTTCCGTACCTTGGAGACATCATGCCTCGTCGGTGTGTTGTCGGAGGGTGTAACAACACCAACAGGGACGGATTCAAGTTGCACCAGTGGCCCAAAGATGCCAAAGTGGCAAGAAATTGGACGTTTGTTCCGCACACTTTACCCACGAAAGCTATGCTACGACAGAGATGGCAAGAATGTGTGGATATCCTGCGACACTCAAAGCAGATGCATTTACAACCATAAAGTCAAAGAAATCTGCCGCCAGACCTCCATTGAATCTGCCGGACTGTGTGAGCAATTCAGGGACAAAGGACCTCGCTAGCACGGCAAGCAATGGCGGCAGTTTGTTCCCGCAGACGAGCGAGCTAAACCCCCCGGATGTCTTGGCTCACACCGTCCCTTATGCCACCGAAGATGATCAAGAGAAGAATATCGACCCTAGCTTCCCTGGCCTGCTGACATGAGGGTATGTCTACAGAATATATTAATTGATGCACTCTCAAAGTGCATGTTGTTGCTAAATGTATTTCATATGCTGTAAACCTAGTTCATAGTTGTTAGTTTCCTTTAATGCCAAACAAACACATACCAATCGTTGGTTAGAAGGCGATCGCCGAATTCGTCCTCGCTTTCTCCCGTGTCGCTGGCTGTCGTGTCGTTTTCGTGGGTTTCGCTTGCATACGGTTCAAAGCGATATGGCTCAATAGCTTCAGTTTCTTCTTCAATTTGGTTTTGGCTACCTGCCTCCACACTACAACCATCCGTTTCAATACATGCGTAATCTGTTGAATCGCTTAAGCCGCTGAAATCCGAGTCTGAATCCGAGCTAATGTCGCTATAGCTTGCTGTTCTTTCCGCCATGTTTGTTTGTGTTGGCTTCACTATGTGACGTCACAGGAAAATGGACGGGTGTATATAACGATGGTTAAAATCAGGCACTTTGAAGGTTTTTTTTAGGGATATTGCATGATGGGTAAAATTTTGAAAAAAACTTTGAAAAATATAATTAGCCACTGGGAACTGATTTTTAATGGTTTTAACCATTCTGAAATTGTGATAATGTTCCCCTTTAAGAAAATCAGCGGATTAGGCAAATGATTTAATGACCTCATGGTGACCACGCCCATAACCACACCCCCACAGATGGAAACCCTGCAATGGTAGTTTTTGCCTTTGTGGAGTTACTTGATTCTACATTTTGTGTGTAATAAAAATGTAAAAAGGAAATGATTCAAACAGTAATTGATGTTGCCATCCTGTTAGCAGTAAATGAACAATAGTTTGGAGGAAATAATGCAAAATGTTACACGGCATACGTCAGCTACACAAGGAGCCTTTGTAAGCGGTTTCATTTCCATGCCAAATAAACACTATTTGAGGCCATTTGGCCCATCTCTGCTGTATTATGACGTGTAAACTACTTATTTTTCTTTTATTCCTTTTACTGTTGATTAAAAATCTTCTTGTTTAATTTGTATTTACTCAGCATGTTAAGAAAGTTGGAACTAATACCTGGTGTCTTTGTTTTTAGTACAGATGCTTTAAAACCACATCAATCTTGTGATTTGGAGTAGGTTCTGTTCACATCTGAAAAGACAATTTTTGTTTGATAATAAAATATTTTTATTGCGACATTTAAAAATGAGCTGATTGATGATAACTTCTGTCCAGTTGTTATATCATCACATGTGTATAGTTTATGGTGTGTCTTTGTTGTGCCCCAAGAAGTGTTAATACTCCAAGTACTGTATTTATGAAGCACCAACTGTTTGATTGCAACTTAGACTTAGACAAACTTTATTAATCCACAAGACAAATTGTTCCACACAGTAGCTCAGTTGGAGGGTAACGTGCATCTTAGTCATAATTTTCATAAGAAATCGGGAGATGTTAAATAAAATCGCTAATGCTAATCAGTAGCATGTCAATAGCAAAGCTAATGTATATTAGCATCAAGCTAGCGCATTTTTGGAAAAGTGACTTTACTTACATTGGAAAGCCAATTTCTTTGTTGGCATTGAAAATGAGAACGTGGCCTAGAGGTCAGCGCAGCTGGAGTGATGGTCAAGTAAGTCAGCAACCGGACGTCACGCAACCAAACGCACCGATGGATTTGACCAAGAGAGTACCGTAACACATTCAGCACCAATCTCTAATTGTGATAATAATTGTAATCGGATGACATGAAAAAACTAAATAGGGATCCTTTTTTTTGGCTGTATCAATCAGCCCTGATCTGACTACTCAAAGTGACAAAGTTGATCCCTCCTGCTATGTCTTCTTATTCTCTGGCACACAGGAAGTGGAGTTACAATGCCACCTACTGTGTGTACATTCACACAGTCCCATTATAAAGTGTTGTTTTTTTTTATTCTATGTGTGCCAGTCCAAATGTTTTAGTAGACTTGCTGAAATGAATGAATTGTTCAAAGTATTGTATTGGACAGGCGGTACTCACCGCTCGGAGCCGGGACATAGAAGTAAGGCGCGAAACCGTGAATGTGACAACAAACGCTGTTGCCGTCGTCCGTCACCCCAAACATTCGAATGATGGGGACTTTTCCTTGTAGCTGTCCGGGCATGCCCGCCACAGCCGCTCCTACAGAACACAACACAAGATGAAAAAGGCTGCAGGAAACGCTGCAAATGCTGGATGAACTACCTAAATAATAGTCCAGGTCAATCTGCTGAAAGACTAAAGAGTCAGAGGTGGGCTGCAGCGGGGGGGCGTGAGGCCTCCGCCAGCGCGGGTTGAGATCTGCTGAAAAGAGGTCACCTGACAACACACGGTTCTCAAGGTTATTTGACAACAAGAACATTCCAGTAGATCTTCCATACCAACAGGGATGACGTCGTGTCCTGCCTGCCCCTCCGTCTCCTCAGAGTCCAGCTCTGCGTCGTCAAACATGGACAGTTCCTCCTCAAAGTGCGAGGGGCTGTCCTCCCATTCACCGGCCGCCTTGCTGCGTTTGGCCAGGGCCATGCCGGCCCCCAAAGGGCCCCCGTTGCGCCTCTTGTTCAAATTCATGACTGTGACCGGAAAAAAGAAAAAGTGAAAATGTTTATTTTTGGAGCAAGGGGGGAGGTGACCAGAGAGTGCACGGACAGAAGAGGGCTGTCAAGGGGAGGTGACCAGAGAGTGCACGGACAGAAGAGGGCTGTCAAGGGGAGGTGACCAGAGAGTGCACAGACAGAAGAGGGCTGTCAAGGGGAGGTGACCAGAGAGTGCACGGACAGAAGAGGGCTGTCAAGGGGAGGTGTGACCTTGGCCAACAAATCGGCTCTTTTGAGTAACCGGTGAGAACCGATTCCAAGTTAGGAGTCATTTTTTTTAATGCACATGCAGATATGGTGGAGGCAATTAGAAAATTAGTCATACCTAAAGGGTTCCCTTATATATATACACACACACACACACACACACACACACACACACACACACACACACACACACACACACACACACACACACACACACACACACACACACACACACACACACACACACACACACACACACACGTTTTATTACATTTTTAATTGTATTTACTTATTTTTATTTGGATTCACTTTCCTGGTGCAATGTCAAAGTCAATTTTTATATTAGTTTAATTTTTGTTCTATTTTATTTATACTTATTGAATCCATTAATACAGTTTATTGTTAATTATTTCAACGGCTCTCTTAAGTAACAATGAGAACTGATTCTAAGTTGGCAGCCTTAATGCACATGCAGATACAGCGTCGGCAATTGCCCACATATACATACATATGTATGTATATGTGTATGTATGTATGTATGTATGTATGTATGTATGTATGTATGCATATTAGGGGTGTAACGGTACGTGTATTTGTATTGAACCGGTTCGGTTGTGTACCTTCTGTCTCTGTCAGTCCTCTACACAGCAGCCAGCATTGTCCCACCCACACAACCATCTGATTGGTTACACACAGAGCAGTAACAGCCAATCAGCAGTGAGTATTCAGAGCGCATGTAGTCAGTGTTTAGCAGGTGAGCATCAGGCCGCGGACTCTCCCCAAATGATAATAAACACCTCCCAGTCAACTACTAGTAACATCACTATGAGACCGTTGACCTTCTAGAAACATAAAAGGCAGCTCAGCTAACTCACAGTCCTGGCTTGAGGTGAAGGCTAATTGAAGATTGAAGATTGTTTATTGTCATATGCACAGTTAAACAGACAGTTTGCCATACAATGAAAATCTTACTTTGCTAGTCCACCCTTCAATAAGTCACACGGTACTTAGCTCAAATACAAATGTATACAGTAAGTAACATAACATGATTGCACATTCTGATTGACAGTCAACAGTATAAATATGGAGGTGACATTTGGTCACAGCAGCAGTTAAAGTGTCCTTAGTGATCAAAGGTGAAAAGTGTCTACAGTGATGGTTCACAGTTCGGGGGTGGTCATGGTAGCTGTCTTTTGTTCAAAAAGACAAAAGTAAAACAGGGGCGGGGCTAGCATTCACCAGTTAGCATTCACAAGCCTGATGGCCTGTGGGTAGAAACTGTTTGTCAGTCTCATAGTCCTGGATTTCAGGCTCCTGTATGGTCTGCCTGATGGTAGGAGGCTGAAGAGACTGTGTACTGTCCTTTATGATGTTGTGTGCTCTCCTGGTAGAGTACATGTCCTGTAGTGAGGGGAAGGTACTGAGCACTTTTAATCACTGGCTGGAGTGCCTTCCTGTCCTTAGCAGTGCAGTTTCCATACCAGACCGTGATTGAGCTGGTAAGGACACTCTCAACCGTACTTCTATAGAAGTTGCTGAGAATGTTGGGTGGCATGCCAAATGTTCTCAGCCTTCTTAGGAAGTACAGTCGCTGCTGGGCTTTCTTTATTCTTTGTTGGGTGTTGTGATCCCAGCTGAGGTCCTCGCTGATGTGAGTCCCGAGGAATTTAAAGGTTTTCACCCTGTCCACTAATTGGCTTTTAGCGTAACATTAGCTCATTTTGCGGTGTGTGTGTGCGTGCGTGTGTGCGTGTGCGTTACGGACAGCAAAGCCCTGTCTGTCTGTTATTTCACTTGACCTTTTTCTGTGTTGAAGCAGCAAAAAAGGACATTATGTTAAATGAAGAGTTTCTGTCTCTGATAGTTGATATAATAATGTAAGTGCATCATTAAGCCTACATGAACTCAGGGATGAATAGTCTCTCCTATTGCTATTGTACTATTTGTTCAGCTATAGTTACATGAATCATTAGTAATGTAGCAGTCTAGTTTTGAATGGCAGGGTCCCTGCTATCACATGTTGATAAAAATATAACATTTACATAATAAAAACCAACTACAGGCTTCCCAAATGCTGTAATAAATTAAGCATAATGAGTTGAATTGAAACTGTTTAATGTTGCACTTTTTATATGTAGAAGAAAAGTTTTGTAATTTTATTTAATCTGAGCAACAACTTGAGGCAGTTTAATGTTGATTAATGTGGGCAGAATTATTATAGTGTTCCAAATGTTAAAAGGATAAAGCCATTGTTTACACATTTGGTAAATAAATAACCAAAAAATTTATATTTTTTTGTTTTCTTACTGTACCGAACCGTGACCTCTAAACCGAGGTAGGTACCAAACCAAAATGTTTGTGTACTGTTGCACCCCTAATACACACACACACACACACACACACACACACACACACACACACACACACACACACACACACACACACACACACACACACACACACACACACACACACACACACACACACACACACACACACACACACACACACACACACACACACGAGGATAAAATAAATCATATTTGGTGTGCAAGCTGTCACATCACAGCTCAGTGGCCTAGTGGTTAGAGTGTCCGCCCTGAGATGGGTAGGTTGTGAGTTCAAACCCCGGCCGAGTCATACCAAAGACTATAAAAATGGGAGCCATTACCTCCCTGCTTGGCACTCAGCATCAAGAGTTGGAAATAGGGATTAAGTCACCAAATTATTCCCGAGCGTGGCGCACACTGCTGCTCACTGCTCCCCTCACCTCCCAGGGGGTAAACATGGGGATGGGTCAAATGCAGAGAATAATTTCACCACACCTAGTGTGTGTGTGACTATCATTGCTACTTTAACTCTTTAAAAATGTTAACTTTTTAACGATCACATGGGAATATGTCAGCACTTTAGGGAATGTTTGTAATGAAAACAACAAAAATGTAATTATAGCCAATATTTCAGGATGACTCCCACCAGGACAGTATTATACTTGTAAATTGTAATCCAGATTCACATTTTACCTTAAAACTGATAGCAGTGATAAAAAAATAGTTTAAATAAACCATCTATGAAAGCGAGACAGTCTTCAGAACGGACCTTCCAAAAACCATCAATCCCATCTTCACTGGTCATGGCCTTCCAATGCCTAACTTTGATCATGTTGGTGAAAGAACACTTTTTTTTAAGTAGAAGTTGTAATGTTGTGATGATTTCAAAAGATGCACTGAAAATATTAACAGTAAAAATCCCTGTATTGTTTTGCCACAATTAATAGATAACAAATAGGAAAAGTACTATGTGCTCAATGTAAGAACACTCAATGACATGTTTTTAGGCAGATTATAACACTGAGTGGTGTCACCTGTTGTAGATATACTACTTTAATGTATTTTTATGCAGATTATAACACTGAGTGGTGTCACCTGCTGTAGATATACTACTTTAATGTGTTTTATGCAGATTATATCACTGAGTGGTGTCACCTGTTGTAGATATACTACTTTAATGTGTTTTATGCAGATTATAACACCGAGTGGTGTCACCTGCTGTAGATATACTACTTTAATGTATTTTTATGCAGATTATAACACTGAGTGGTGTCACCTGCTGTAGATATACTACTTTAATGTATTTGTATGCAGATTATAACATTGAGTGGTGTCACCTGCTGTAGATATACTACTTTAATGTATTTTTATGCAGATTATAACACTGAGTGGTGTCACCTGCTGTAGATATACTACTTTAATGTGTTTTATGCAGATTATAACACTGAGTGGTGTCACCTGCTGTAGATATACTACTTTAATGTGTTTTTATGCAGATTATAACACTGAGTGGTGTCACCTGCTGTAGATATACTACTTTAATGTATTTGTATGCAGATTATAACACTGAATGGTGTCACCTGCTGTAGATATACTACTTTAATGTGTTTTATGCAGATTATAACACTGAGTGGTGTCACCTGCTGTAGATATACTACTTTAATGTGTTTTTATGCAGATTATAACACTGAGTGGTGTCACCTGCTGTAGATATACTACTTTAATGTATTTGTATGCAGATTATAACACTGAATGGTGTCACCTGCTGTAGATATACTACTTTAATGTGTTTTTATGCAGATTATAACACTGAGTGGTGTCACCTGCTGTAGATATACTACTTTAATGTGTTTTATGCAGATTATACCACTGAGTGGTGTCACCTGCTGTAGATATACTACTTTAATGTATTTGTATGCAGATTATAACACTGAGTGGTGTCACCTGCTGTAGATATACTACTTTAATGTATTTGTATGCAGATTATAACACTGAATGGTGTCACCTGCTGTAGATATACTACTTTAATGTGTTTTATGCAGATTATATCACTGAGTGGTGTCACCTGTTGTAGATATACTACTTTAATGTGTTTTTATGCAGATTATAACACTGAGTGGTGTCACCTGCTGTAGATATACTACTTTAATGTATTTGTATGCAGATTATAACACTGAATGGTGTCACCTGCTGTAGATATACTACTTTAATGTGTTTTATGCAGATTATATCACTGAGTGGTGTCACCTGTTGTAGATATACTACTTTAATGTGTTTTTATGCAGATTATAACACTGAGTGGTGTCACCTGCTGTAGATATACTACTTTAATGTATTTGTATGCAGATTATAACACTGAGTGGTGTCACCTGTTGTAGATATACTACTTTAATGTATTTTTATGCAGATTATAACACTGAGTGGTGTCACCTGTTGTAGATATACTACTTTAGTTAGCTGCTAAATGAGCTACATGGTGTTTAATCAGTAGTGTCGCACCTGGATCACTTTAGTGCATCCTTATTTCCCTTGACGTCAGCATGTATAAATGGTTCCAAGTCTTCCAGGTATAAATGGTTCCAAGTATAAATGGTTCCAGGTATAAATGGTTCCAAGTATAAATGGTTCCAAGTCTTCCATGTTGTGCGAAAGAAGGACAAAGCAGCTGCTACATCGACAAGCTAGCAAGTAAGCAACGACGACAAGAAGGAAAAGGCCGCCAATGTGACTCGATGGTCCATCTTACCAAGTGTGGCGGACCGCTGCGTGGAATATTGATGTCCGCTGACTTTGTGACAAAGTTCGCTGAGAGTTAGCTGGTTCTTTCCAACGGTAACACGCTGACAAACTCTCCCGCCACTCTTCTTCAAGTCTGACCCGAGCGCGCGGAAAATGACTTCCGGTTAGCAGCTCCGCCCATTCTGCGAGGAAGTATACAGTGACGTCACGGACAAGGCGGAGTCTCGCCTAAAAGCCGGAAGTGTCATCGGTAAAGACCATTCCAAATAACACGTTGGATTGTTATTAATATGCTCTATATATATATATATATATATATATATATTTATGGTGGCCTACAACTCTATCATCTTTGTTTTACATGAATCATCAAACCTCTACTTGCATGTCATCATAGCCACGAGATGTACTTTTCCTGTTTATTTTTATTGACTTGGTTGATATAAAGGTACTAGGATGACAGGGGATGCAAAACAATAACAGTGCAATCATTTTTCATAACATGGTCACTACTGCCTAGTTTCTCTTGTTGTATTCTTATTTTACTGTTATATTTTTATTCTCATTGTTGCCTTTTATTTTTATTCTATTGTAATATTTTTACATTTTGTTTCGATTTATACCACCATTATTTACTTTTTACTTTTTAAATTCGATCTCAATTCTGTACACTGCTGCTGGAATTGTAATTTTCCTGAGGGAACTCTCCTGAAGGAATCAATAAAGTACTATCTATCTATCTATACATCTATCTATCTATCTATCTATCTATATGTTACACCATCGGGTCTCCATTTAGCGAGGTGACCCATAAGATGGGCTGGGACCGATGCTGCGCTGCCGCCACTTTGTGCTTCGCTGAGCGTTCATGAGTGAGAATATCCGTTGATCCACCGTGTTCAATGGAGAAGTCTGTTCTACAAAATGTACAGGCAGTATACCCTTCCCCTTTGAACTGTCCTGGATAAACTGAAATTCTGAAATTCTTGTTTCCATTCGTTTTGGAACTTACAAGCATATTTCTTCATCTTCCTCGTCAGCATGGAGCTGGAGGGGGCGTGGCCTCCAGCTCCGGCTGCAAATCGGGAGAGAATTTGTCCCGGGAGGTTTTCGGGAGAGGCATTGAAATTTGGGAGTCTCCCGGGGAAGTCGGGAGGGTTGGCAAGTATGATTATATGTCATGTCACTACGTACAGCACACATACTGCTATACACACGCCTAACCAGGCCTTTTTCTCTCTCAAGGAATTGTGAAATAAAATCATGTCTTCATGAGATCAACACTGTACTGAAGCCCAGAACATTCTACGCATTTCCCCAGTTTTAGTTTAGAGAAAAGGAAAGTTTGGCCTGGCCCACTAGATCCCTCTTTATGTTTGTGAACTTTATAGTCTATACAGTTAGAGTGATGTGATAATCAAACACTGTAGAAGTCTAGAATGAAAGAATATATAAGAGAATTGACAGAGTGTGTGTGTACCTTCAGTGATGAATGATGAGCAGAGGCAAAGTTTGGAGTGTTTTCTTTAACTTGCTTTCCATGTTTATGTACTCACTGTCCAGGAACTTGGAAAATGTTTTCGTGATATTTGCTGTTTGACGCCAGCATCATGCTAATTAGCTGCCTGAAAGCGGGTGACTCCACTGTATAAATAGCCTGCATGTCTGCTAGCACATACGCTGCGATGGCTCTATCAATGTTGTCCTGGGTAGCAGTCCCTCCGTTAAAATCCAGCCACTGTTGCTTAGGTGGAGGTGAAGTGTGTCTCTCTTTACTAGCTTCGTCAAAGCATGTTGCTTTTGTAGCTGTTTCAGCAGATTTGAATTGCTGTTTTGGGCAGTAGATAGGATCTTTGATCCAAGACACAACTTACATTTAACTAAAATGTTCTTTTCTTTGTGCTCGACAAAAGAAAAGTAGTGAGAATATCTCCATGTTAAGAAACTCGACTTCAGTCATGATATCTTGTTAGTAAACACAGTGAGCACAATAGAACTAATTAACTGGTCTCTCAACCAAATTGACAAGATCTTGGGTTTGGGGGAACTTGCCTGTCTTGACGCAGCGGTTGTTGCTGGACACACCACGGACTCTTGGGGTAAGAAGGAGTGCCTGGCGACCCTTTCAGTGGAGGATGTGAAGATATCACCTATTGGGAATTATGACAACAGGACATCTGCTGATCGGAGTAAGCGTTACTCTGGTTTGTCCACAAATTAGAAGTTGTTGGGAGTCTTCAAAGTAGCCCAAAGCTGCCACAAATGATTGGAGGATGCGGGCGGAACTGTGGACACTTTGTGATTTGGATAACATCGGACTGTCTGCCCTGCAGGATGAATCTTGAATGGGTTTGTGCTGAAAACAAATGTTTGTTGTACTTATGCAATGACAATAAAGAAGCATCCATATAAACCCTAACCCTCAAAGTGAGCTGGACGAAAACCAAGTTCATGTATGTTGGTGATGGACCGGATCCACCTCCGCTATTGTAACAACATTGTAAAGCCTGTCAAGACCATTGTGTATCTGGGGTCCAAATAGGACCTAAACCGGAGTTCATCTGCAGAAACGACTCTGGCGGCACCAGGCCATTTCACGCAAGACGAAGCTCCGAATTTAGTGAAGTGAAGTGAATTATATTTATATAGCGCTTTTTCTTTAATGACTCAAAGCGCTTTACATACTGAAAGCCAATATCTAAGTTACATTTAAAGCAGTGTGGGTGGCACTGGGAGCAGGTGGGTCAAGTGTCTTGCCCAAGGACACAACGGCAGTGACTAGGATGGCAGAAGCGGGGATCGAACCTGGAACCCTCAAGTTGCTGGCACGGCCGCTCTACCAACCGAGCTATACCGAATTTACAACTCTGCAGTACTCTCCATTCTGCTTTATGCTTCGGAGACTTGGCCCTTGAACAGGACTCTGGCGGCAAGAATCGATGGCTTTGATAGCAGGGCTCTCGGACGTTTCCATCGAGGTGCTTAGTGCCCGCACGTGCCAGCCTCGAGCATCCTGCCTGGCATCCGCTGCTTTCAGCCATGTCCTCCGACTTCCCCCCGACCATCCGACAAAAGCCATTCTCCAGTTTGACCCGAGAAGCAAAATGATATTAAGTAACTTCAAAGACTCGGGTGTGAGTCTTTGGGCCCAGAACATTTTGTTTAGATTTATATTCCTGTGGGGGACGATTGGATTCTGGCAATGGGTGTAAGAATTAAAGGGAACTTTATCGAAACAGTTTGCATGGGTTAGGCTAAAAAACGTTCTTTTAAATATGTATTCTTGTAAAAAAAAATTAAATAAATCGATTTATGAAAATGATGAATCATTTAATTTGGGGTGAGTAAGAAGGGGGAATCCATGTTTTGGTGTAAAGACCAACACAAAGCGGTTCTCCACAAACAAGCAGCCACGTGACTATTGGTCATTTTGATTTTATTATAAAAAACAGTATTTAAGTCCACAGTTTGTGTTTCCGTTGTACAGTAAAAAATATTAAATAAACTCCCAAAGTTCTTCGCAGAAAGATAGAGACCGGACTTTGGGGGGCAGAGTCCGAGGGCAGCAGCAAAGGGAAGCGGCAGAAAGACGGAGAAGAAATCTTTCCTCCTTCCTGTGCAACTTCTTTTGGATCCAAACAGGAGAATTATGAGGAAAAAAGACAACACGCTGGTTTTCACAGCCCATGTCGTGGAAGGTTCCGAGGCACACAGGAATGCAGCCCACCTCCCCAAGCCTCCCGGGCTCCTGTCAAGGGTCTGAAGGAAGGAGTGCACACATTCCAGGGAGGGGGGTCTGCGTCTTGGCGACTTCCCAGCATGGCGGCTGTCCCTTGGGGGCGGGGCCTGATGTCACTCAAACATGTTCATCTCGCTAAAGTGAAAGCAAAACTACCCCGTCTGAACTTTTAATAACAAAAATATATTTCTATAGAAGGGTCAAGGTACAGGACCCCCCCGGCCCCAAAAACAATAAATAAAAAGGAAGATATGTTTGGGTTCACATGAATATTAATAATAATAATAATAATGACCCCCTGCTGGGACACAAAAAAAGATTTGCTTGAATCCAAAACACTTAAAAACAGTTTTAAAAAGGCAAGTTAACCCCTGGAAACCTCCAAAAATATTATAACCTTTCATATTCTGTTAGACCACGCCCCCAAAAATATATTAAACAGCAATAACTTATAATTATGTCTTCTACTTTTCGTAACGACTGCTCGATTTCCTCGTTCATCTCCCACAGGAAGTTCATCTTTATTGAAACATTTTAAATAACATTCTAAAAAAGGATAACACTGTCCTGGATGAGTGCAGTTTGTGCGAGACAGGAAGTAGAATTCCTACATGATGTCTAAAGGGTTATGGTTCATACTCTGGCCGAGGGGGTCCTGACCGCCGCCCCCCTGCCCGTGTAGACCCGCCATGCCGCTCAGCTGAGACAACATGGCGCTCTGGTCGGAGCCAAACTGCTCCATGGAGTTCTGCTGCGGAAGAGGAGGAGGCGGGACCCCCATGCCCGGGTGGTGCTGGTTCAGGTGGGCCGGGCGGGGGGAACCCGTCTGCATCTGGGGAGATATGTGATGCGGGGACGGCTGGGGCTGCATGCGCGGGGACGGGCTGGAGTGTGGCGGCTGCGACTGGGGTCTGGGCGAGGGCTGTGGGGAGCGCACCTGGTTGGCCAGGGACGTGGGGAGCGCCTGGCCCTGCAGGTGCGGGTGGGGGGACTGGGCCATCTGCGGGGGCTGCTGGGGGCTCATGGGGTTGCTGTGCTGCGCCGGCGAGCCTCCTGCTGCCAGATGTTGCTGCTGCTGTTGGAGCAGCCTCTGGTGGAGCGCCTGCTGGAGAAGGGCCTGCGAAGGTGGGGGGCCACTTTGGCCGCTCTGGGGACCCTGGGGCGACTGCTGGGGTCCCACCCCGCCACCACCGGGCCCCGAATCGCCCCCTGGCAGCCCCACCATGGCGTTCTGCTGCTGCTGCTGCATCTGGAGGTGGTGTTGATGCTGGATCCTCTGCTGCAGCGCAGCTGTGACCTGCTGCTGTGCAGAGCCTGGGTACCCTTGACCCTGCTGGCCGGGGGGACCCCCGGGCTGCTGAGAACCTCCCGGGGGCCCCTGTCCCACCGGGGGAGGTTGCATCCCAGGTTGTCCCATGTAGCCTTGGCCCTGTGGCGGCTGTGGCTGCTGAAACTGCCCGTGGTTAACTCCCATTTGCTGTTGCTGCTGCTGCTGCTGCTGCTGCTGCAGATGTCTCCTCATTAGCAGCTCTCGAAATTGGGGATTGTTAAGATTTGCCATCTGGGGTCCTTGACCCTGCGGACCTCTTCCTCCTGCTGCCTGCTGCTGCTGCTGCTGCTGCTGCAGAGCTGCAACTTGCTGCTGCTGTAAACCAAGAACTGGTCTTTGCTGCTGCTGCAGCTGCTGCTGCTGCTGCTGTTGTTGTTGCATCTGTTGTTGTTGCTGCTGCAGCTGTTGCTGCATCTGCTGCTGCTGGACTTGCTGCAGCTGAGCCATGGTGGCCATGTTGACGTTCGCACCCCCCTGGCTGCCCATGTGCATGCCTGGCTGGCCGCTCGCCTGCGGGCCACCGCCCGCCATGACGTTACCGACGGGACCCCCTGTGGGTCCAGGAGGTCCTCCTGGTACGCCGCCCGGGCCACCGGGTCCCCCCTGGCCTCCCTTGTATTTCGAGGCCCTCTGCTTGATGAAGGCGGCCATGAGTTGAGGGTTGGAGCGCAGGATGTTGAGGACCTGCTGCTGCTGGAGAGGAGAGCTGGGGGAGCGAAGAGTGCGTAGAAGATCGTGTAAGGCCGCCTGGGTGATGTTTCCAGCTGCACCTGCTCCTGGACCTGCTCCTGGACCAGTTCCACCTGGCACCCCACCAACAGCACCTTGCGGCTGCTGTGCCATGTTCATCATGGCGGTATGGCTTTGAGCTTGTTGCTGCTGCTGTTGATGTTGATGCTGTTGTTGTTGTTGTTGTTGTTGTTGTTGTTGCTGCAGTTGTTGCTGCTGCTGCTGCACCGACATCAACGCTTGATGGCCCATTTGGTTCATCATGGCCTGCCTCTGCTGGGGTGGCATACCTTGGCCTGTCCACTGTTGCTGGTTTTGAAGCGGGGCGCCCATCCTTTGCTGCTGAAGCTGCACCTGAGATGGGATCTGGTTGCCTTGTTGCGGTTGCTGCTGCTGCATGGGCCCACCAGCTGCAGCCATCATCCCAGCTGGCGCACCTTGTTGCTGATCCATGTGTGCGCGAGCCGACTGCACAGCGGCTTGTGTTTGCCCGCCTGCCGCCCCGTTCCCCGGGTGTCCCATGGCTATCTGCTGTTGGCCCTGTTGGTGGTGGGCGTGAGAAGGCATCAAAGCCGCAGCCGCTTGTCTCTGCAGAGCCATCTTTCTCTGAGCGTCAGCTACTCTCTGGATCTTCATGGCGATCTCTACTGCGGCAGGTGGGGGGCCAGAGGGCAGTGCCTGCTGTTGCTGCTGCTGTGGAAGAGCAGGCTGGCCCTGGAGCTGGGGCTGGTTGGGGGGTTGGCCCCCGACATTTCCCGCCATGACAGAGCAACCGGGTTGTTGCCGAGGAGGTGTGGCGGACCCAAGAACCGGCTTTCCTTGGGAATGGTGGATGGGGGAGGAGCCTGGGGGTCTGCTAGCATACGCAGGAACACTGTTGGGGTGCTGGTGGAGCTGCTGATGGTTGCTTCCGGCGCCACTTGGCTGCTGTTGGACCTGCGGGAGCATCTGGTGCGGATGTTGCGGGGAGCCCATCATGACCCCTGGCCCACCCCCTCCTCCACCCGGCATCGGATGAAATTGGTGGTGAAGCTGCTGCTGAGGTGGCATGCCGCCCTGCTGAGGTGGTTGTTGGGCTCCAGGTCCAGGGCCCAACCCTTGCTGAGGGACCGGGGGCATGGTCTGAGTTGGCGTCTGAGGAGTCGGAGGCTGAGTACCCACAGATGTCGGAGTACTGGGTGCAGTGATGCCATTGGTACCGGGTGATGGAAGCCCCATAACAGGTCCCCCTGGTTGGCCCCCAGCAGGCTGTCCTACCCTCTGCATGCTGGCCATCCTCCTCCTCAACATCTGGGCCTGTTGGAGTCGGTGCTGCAGCTGTTGCTGCCGCAGCTTCTGCTTTATGTTGAGGCAGAAGGGGACGGGACACTTGTTCTCCTGACAGTGCTTGGCGTGGTAGCAGCAGAGGGCGATGAGCTGCTTGCAAATGGGACAGCCGCCGTTGGTCTTGCGCTTGCAGCTCTTGGTGTGCTGGACCACGCGCTTCATCTTCTGGCAGGACGGCAGCGAGCAGTTGGCGTTGCGACACTGGCAGGCGTGGACCAGCGACTGGATGCAGCGTTGGATGCTGAGGCGGCGAGAGTCCCCCGGACTCTGGGTGGCTGCCGACGCCGCGTTGTTGCTGTCGTCGTCCAGGCCGAGACCCAGCTTGTCCATTTTGTGCTCGTGGCCTTTGGTGTTGTAGCAGGTGATGCACAAGTCGTAGTCCTGAAGAAGGAACACACATATTAAGATTAGAAGTGTCTTCCAATAAAAACATTTCAAAAAGGACATTAAAAAGAAACTTGACAAAGTTATTACAGGACAGCTGCTGGGGTTTTGTCTCTAAGTAGGTTATCAAAAAGAGCAGGAGGATGTGCTGTAATGACAACAAGCTAACATTTTCATACTGCTCAAAATACAATTTGTCACCTACAACACAAATTTGGCTCTAAGATTTGATTAATAATGTTTCACAGTTTTTTGCAATATTTAGACTTTAAATTACGTATCAAATTTTCCGGTTTTTTTCTTACATTTTTACCAACAAAAACAAAAGTCATGTCCCTCAGGATGTTGTTGGGTTAATAAATGGCACCTCATACATCACTCAACAGAATAGATGCTGGAAATGCTGTTTTGGTGTGAGAGGATTTGACTGTTTTATGTGTTTTATCCCTGACACTTATAAGAGGCTGCGGCTAATTTATGGATTTTTCTTGGCTGACGGCCATAAAGCAAATAGTTCTTGGTTAAACACATGCAAAGACTCTTAAATGGTGTGTTTGTGTTATTGCGCCATCTTTTGGACGATTCGCTCACTGCAAGTACTATGCCCTTCTGTTCAATTGGAAGTACAAGTGCTGTTAAATCTTCTAGTTTCTACTCGTATGGAGTCTTCATTCATCAGTCCAAGCAACGTTTGTAAGTTTTACAATATAACTAAAACTATTCTTACTTACTAAAGCGTCCCATGTGTGATGTCTGTAGGAGTGTTTTCATGCATATTTGTACATGTTATCCTAATGTAATGCAGCTAGCATCGTTAGCATTAGCTAATAATCTAACATGTTTACAAGTGTCTGTGTTAGTATTATCAACTTACAATGGTATTCTTTTTGTATTGTTTCACTTTCACAAATTCCTCAGTAAATTCACCAAAATGTCAGCGTGGAGTTATTGAGTCTGTTTAGCTGATTGGAGAGCTAGCTTGCGCAGCTAGTGGGTCCATGACCATGACTTCTGTTTTGTTTGATCATCCGTTTTACTACCATGTTATCAGGAAACAATTAAGGTAAGTAAATGAACATTGACAAAATAGTTCTGTGTAAATAACTCATTTCACAACACATTTATATCTGCGGCTTATATAAGGGAAAGTAGCTCTATAGCAAGTAGGAAGGATTGGGTCTTAACGAAGTAACAGGTAGAGTACTACCTTGTAGTCATGGACTATGCGCTCGGACACATTAGCTGATTGGAGAGCTAGCTTGCGCCAATAGTGGGTCCATGACCTTGACTTCTGTTTTGTTTGATCAGCCGTTTTACTGCCGTGTTACAGACACCGTTTGAAAACAATTAGGTATGTAGAAAAATATTTACAAAATATTTCTGTGTAAATAAGTCATCATATATCTGCCACTTATAGTCCGGTGCGGCTTATATATGGAAAAAGATGTTTTCTTCCAAAATGTAGTGGGTGTGGCTTATATGCCGGTGCACTTTATAGTCAGGAAAATGTGGTACATTACTAATAATTGAGAGAAGAATACAACTGGAAATAAGACAAGTAGGGTGTTGCTATATACATTGTCATGGCACTCTGCAAAAGTATTTGGCGTATGCAAACGTTGCATTGAAGGAAAAGAATAATGCGATGCTCACCTCACAAACGGTGCAGTGGAAGCGCGTCTCCACGTGGTGTTTACACTCGTTGCAAGTGTACACAAAGCGGTCCTGGCTCTGGTTGTGGAGCTCCACCAGCATGCACGTGGAACTCCACAAGGAGCGTCGGAGAGAGCTGAACTCCAGGTGCTTGTCCCTGGCCAACGTCAGGAAGGCGTCGCGACCGTCCATCAGGTCGCACGCCATCAGGGGGTCGGTGTCGGTGATGGGGGGCAGGGAGTTGGCGGTGGGGCCGGCGATGAGTCGGATGACGAAGAAGACCTGAGAGGGGACAGAAACAAGTTACATAAGCACAATGGTTGTAGGGCCGGCCAATAAATACCACCATTGACACCTCGTCCATATCAATGCAGAATGACTTCAATATTTTTTCTCCCTTCTCAGCGTTGGCGTTAATGTACTTTTTGTGTCTTTTTACGCTTTGAAATCAGAAAGTCCATTCATTCTATATCTATTCATTTCTACCCATCACTTTCCGGCGACAATTTCTTTACAAAGTTTTCCGGACTATTAAGTTGAGCTTACCCACCTCAATGCTTTTGAAGCATCAGTAAGGGTGAAAATGCTCTTCAATTGAAGATGACAGGAAATGCTCTCATTTTGTTCTTAGTCAATTTTAATTTAGGATATCTCATTTACAAAGAAATAAAGAGCATTCTTACTCAACAGCCATACATGTCACACTAAGGGTGGTCGTATAAACACCACCAACACTGTCATAACCCTGTGCCATATTGGGAAAACATACTAAACAACAATGACAAACACATTTGGGGAGAATATTTGCACAACAAACACAACAGAACAAATACCCAGAATTCCCTGCATTACCAACTCTTTCGGGACGCTACACTATTTTATTTGGTACAGGGTGTAATTATAGGTGTGACCAGTAGATGGCAGTCAAACATAAGAGGTAAGTCTCAAGTAAACAACACCAACATTTTAAATGTCCCATTGAAAATATATTACATACGACGCTCAAAAATCTATCATAATGTTTTAGTAGTAAATATTTTAGTGCCATTTCTAATACAAAGTAATGTTTTTACTTACATCTGTCAATAAACTCGCCATGAAAGCACTAAATCATACTTTACATTATTCACCTTTATGACAACCCTTTTCCAAAACACAATATAGAATGTGAGATATAAGAGGATAATGCATACTTTTATCATTTCTTTTCTAAACGCTTACAAAGAAGTGGGACCCCAAAAATTTACTGTGGGACCCCATTTTATGACTTGATGGGTCCCTAGGACTAAGTAGTCACCATAATGACAACATTAAATACAGTAGTGTAGTAGACCTAAGTATTCATTAAGTACCACCATAATGACAACATTAAATACAGTAGTGTAGTAGACCTAAGTATTCATTAAGTATCACCATAATGACAACATAAAAATACAGTAGTGTAGTAGACCTAAGTAGTCATTAAGTACCACCATAATGACAACATTAAATACAGTAGTGTAGTAGACCTAAGTATTCATTAAGTACCACCATAATGACAACATTAAATACAGTAGTGTAGTAGACCTAAGTATTCATTAAAACAAGGCAGAGGTTTTATTTAACAAGTATATTTACTATTTTTGGCCACTGTAACATTACACACAGTTTGAACAGTAACACTGTGTTTGAATGTAGGAAATTAAAAGACTGTATTTGAATCAAGTGGCTCTTTGGCATACCACGGGTTGAAGTGAGTAAACCACACACTCAAAGTGCGATATGTCGAGGGATGACTATTAGAATACTCACCATGCTGAAGTGGCCCCCGGCCCTATGAAGTGTTACACCAGTGGCATTAAAGACCCAAATGGAGCCACAAACAAAATCTGGCAAATGTGGTTTAGGAAGCCACCAATCCGTGATCATACAGAAGCTTGAAAATGTCTTCTATAATTGCAGTTTTGAAGTTAACGTGACAGAGAAAGGCATCATAAGGTTTAAACCAGGAGTGGTCAAACTACGGCCTGCCGACGGCACGAGTCCAATAAGGAATTTGGCCAGGGGCGGTGTTTTCATATCATATATGCTTTGATATCTACCACTTTGTCGCCATCTGGTGAGTAATTCAAGTCATTGACTATTAGAGTATGCACAGCATTTACTTTTGTGACTCAATCCAAACAACCTTCCCAGGTCATGGTGCAGGAAAAAGAAGTGTAAAAACTGAGCAAACATGGTCACACAACCTGCTCATTCAACTTTGTGGATATTAGGAAAGAAGTCCAATCAGCATAAAAACTATCTCGATACAAGGAATGTTTGGCAAACTCTCTCTTCACATTTAGCTGCTTGATGTGAGCACATACTATTATGTACAGTCAAAAGGTTTGGTTACACTTGACTTCTGTTTGTGACCCAGACCCCAGGAGTGTGCCTCATGTGAGTGGAACACACCTCTTTATGCTTCTCCATGGTGGCGTAGAGTTTCTGCGATAGGTCGTTGGAAACGTTGGGCATCCCCGGCTTCTTCTTGTTGGCTCGGCTCAAGCTGCTCTTGTTCTTGCTCGTCTTCTTATTGTTCTTCTTTTTGGCATTCTTGCTGTCTCCTTTTGTGGCCTGCCAGGACATTGGAAAGTCAACACACATTACCACTTGATGGTGCCTGCCGGGGGCCAAAATCACACCCAAGTTCAGTTCAGTTCAAAACTTGGGACACAAAACAGTTTTGCAGCAAATTCATAAAAACACAAGAGTGCTCCTGTTATATATATATATATATATATATATATATATATATATATATATATATACATACACACATACATACTCACACATGTATATATCTACATATACATATATAATAAACATATACATACATATATATATATTATACATATATAATAAACATATATATATATACTGTATATATATATATATATATATATATACACACATATTTATATACACACACTATACATATGTAATAAACACACATATATATGTATACATACACACATACATATATATATATATATATATATATATATATATATGTGTGTATATATATGTGTATATATATATATATATGTGTATATATATACATATATATATATATATATATATATATATATACATATATATATATATATATATATATATATATATATATATATTAGGGCTGCAACAACTGATCGATTAAATCAGTTAAAATCGATTATAAAAATAGTTGGCGATTAATTTCGTCATCGATTCGTTGGATCTATGCTATGCGCATGCGCTGAGGCTACGTTTTTTATTTTATTTTATAAACCTTTATTTATAAACTGCAACATTTACAAAGAGCTGAGAAACAATAATTAAAATAAGTACAACAAGAGTACAAAAGTAAAAGGCTATGTGTCATGAGGTGGAGGTAAGCTAGCCAATGATGTGTCATGTGCAGCTCACGTGACCACGCCGTCTCACTGCTGGAAACATTGGAAAAATGGCGCAGGAAAACAGTACAGATAGTTCAGTGGAGAAACATCTTGAGGTGATTGCTTCAATGGAGAAAAGTGTACCACCTAAGTCATCAAAAGTGTGGGAACACTTCACTTGAAAGACTTCAAAGAAGAGCGTTTCCTGCAAAATGTCACGGAAGTACAACATTGCTTCAGGAGCACCTGAAGAGGAAACATGTTGGAGCCATGGATGAAGGCAAGAACTCACGCTACGTAACTTTTTAAGTCCATAGTCCGGGTACATTGATCTGTTTGTCCGTCTTTGTGTCTTTTCAATATTTTGTTAACCAGATTTGTTTTAGAGAAGCGAAGCAGCAACGGTTGTGTATTAACTTTCAGAGTGTTAGGAACTTCTTGGAGACTTCATTTTCTGTGTTGTTTTGAGTGGCAACAGGCATTGATGAGTTCAGCTTTGTTTCTAGTGTGCCATTCCACTGAGTTGCAACAGTAGCACTGTTAAGTGCGTACCACTAGATGGAGCCTGTACCACTGGAATAGACAAATGATGCTACTATGAAATAATAGTAAAGAACTCACATCTGTGCTCTCATTGCAGGTACTGTTCTCCTCCCGCTTCCTCTCCTCTTCCTCCTGCTCCAGTTCCTTGATGCTCTCCTCCAGCACGTTGGGCCAGAAATCTCCCTCAAAGTATGGCAGCTCCTTGGCACTGGTGAGGCGGTCCTCGGTGGCCTGCTTGAAGATGTCCTGTACGGTGCAGCGCTCGTTACAACCAGCACGCTCTCATTTCTTACACCCAATTAAGAACCAACAGCAAGATGTAACGTACATTTCCGACTAGAAGCTAAACTTTTTTCCTGCATTTTATAAAACGGTGCAACTAATTTAGGTTTTTTTCTTTGCTGAAGTTGAAAAAAAACCAAGCAAAGACACCTCTGGCGCCCTCTTTTGGACGAGTTGGCTCACTGCAGTTACCGCTGCAGTGCCCTTCTGTTTAGATTGAGCTTTTCACCCAAAGTATAAGTGCTGTTTCTACTCACATGGATTCTTCATTCATCTCGACAAGCAAGTTTTACAATATAACTACAACTATTCTGACTTACTAAACCGTCCCAAGTGTGATGTCTGTAGGAGTGTTTTCATTGTAATGTAATGAAGCTAGCGTCGTAAGCATTCGCTAATTAGCTAACACATTGTTACCAGTTAACATTATTAACTTACTACAACATTCTTTTTGTATTGTTGCACTTTCACAAATTGCTCAGTAAATTCAGCAAAACGTCAGCGTGGAGTTATTGAGTCTGTTTAGCTGATTGGAGAGCTAGCTTGACCATGACTTCTGTTTTACTGCCGTGTTACAGACAATTAAGGTATGTAAATAAACATTTACTAAATATTTCTGTGTAAATACTTCATTTCACAACATATATATCTGCCACTTATATTTGGAAAAATATTTTTTCATGCAAAATTGAGTGGGTGCGCTCGGTAGGAAGTAGGAAGGAAGAGGACGAGTACTACCTTGTAGTCGTGGACTATGCGCTCGGACACAGCCTTGTCCAGCATCCTCTTGTACCACTCCTGCAGCCTTTTGGGCTTGGGGATCTTCTGGTCCATTGGGTGACAATGAAAGATGTAATCGTCACCCTCACTGGGAGGACACGCCCAGATGTGACCCGTTGTATACCTGAAGCAGGATGTAAGAATATTGCTTAAATGCAATAGAAATATATTCAGTCATCATTCTGGCAGATCCTCTCACCCCTGCCTCTTGGCATACTCCAGGTAGCCCAGCAGGATCTCGTGGTAGACGGCGGTCCTGAGGTGTCGCGGTTTAAAGAAGTGAACGCTGTCCAGGTAGGAGATGTACACTCGTCTCTGGTTGGGCGGTGGGCAGTCTGAGCCGTACTCTTGAACGTGCATGCCGAAAAAGCACACATCCGTGCCATCGATGTCCTCAAAAGCGAACAGGGCCTTGGTCCTGTACGGGAAGGACTCGGCCATCTCGCCGCTGTCCACAAACCTGATCCACAAGGTGAGCAAAGCGTGCACAGTACATGTAAGCATTTGTACGGACACTGTCCATTAGCTTGCTAGCCTCGAAAACTAACTGGCCCTCAGTTACAGTGAATATATAGGAATACATCTCTTTTTCATGGATAACTTGCTTTGCAATCCTAAGTCAAAGTGACAAGCCCATATTAAGTTATTTCTCATTCACAACCCAAAAATTCTTCAATTCATTCATATTAATATGCAATACATTTTTCTGATAAATACATCAAGTGCTGCATTATCTCCAGCCTTTGTCAGGACACATACTATGATGTGGGCAGCACATTCATAATGTGGCAGGCCACATCAAATAATACGTTAAATGACATTGCAGGCCACATACTATGACATGGCGGACCATATAAAATATTGTGGCAGACCACATAAAATAATGTGGCGGACCATATAAAATAATGTGGCGGACCATATAAAATAATGTGGCGGATCATATAAAATAATGTGGCGGACCATATAAAATAATGTGGCGGATCATATAAAATAATGTGGCGGATCATATAAAATAATGTGGCGGATCATATAAAATAATGTGGCGGACCATATAAAATAATGTGGCGGATCATATAAAATAATGTGGCGGATCATATAAAATAATGTGGCGGACCATATAAAATAATGTGGCGGATCATATAAAATAATGTGGCGGATCATATAAAATAATGTGGCGGATCATATAAAATAATGTGGCGGACCATATAAAATAATGTGGCGGACCATATAAAATAATGTGGCGGACCATATAAAATAATGTGGCGGACCATATAAAATAATGTGGCGGATCATATAAAATAATGTGGCGGATCATATAAAATAATGTGGCGGATCATATAAAATAATGTGGCGGACCATATAAAATAATGTGGCGGATCATATAAAATAATGTGGCGGATCATATAAAATAATGTGGCGGACCATATAAAATAATGTGGCGGATCATATAAAATAATGTGGCGGACCATATAAAATAATGTGGCGGACCATATAAAATAATGTGGCGGATCATATAAAATAATGTGGCGGACCATATAAAATGATATGGCAGGCCACATAAAATAATGAAGCGGACCAAATAAATGATGTGGTGGACCAAATAAATGATGTGGCGGACCATATAAAATAATGTGGCGGATCATATAAAATAATGTGGCGGACCATATAAAATAATGTGGCGGACCATATAAAATAATGTGGCGGATCATATAAAATAATGTGGCGGACCATATAAAATGATATGGCAGGCCACATAAAATAATGAAGCGGACCAAATAAATGATGTGGTGGACCAAATAAATGATGTGGCGGACCATATAAATGATGTGGCGGACCATATAAATGATGTGGCGGAACATATAAATGATGTGGCCGACCATATAAAGTACGGTATTTTTCGGACTATAAGGAGCCCTTAAAATCCTTTAATTTTCTCAAAACTCGACAGTGCGCCTTATAACCCGGTGCGCCTAATGTACGGAATCATTCTGGTTGTGCTTACCGACCTCAAAGCTCTTTTATTTGGTACACGGTGTAATGATAAGTGTGACCAGTAGATGGCAGTCACACATAAGACATACGTGTAGACTGCAATATGACTCAAGTAAACGACACAAAAGTGGTATATGTTTCACTGAGAATATAGAACATTACACACTGTGCTCAAAAATCTTTCAAAATGTTTTAGTAGGACTTTGGTAAGCTATGAAGCCACACCGCTTGATGGATTGTACTGTGCTTCAACATAGGAGTATTATTATGCTGTGTGTATAAGGTAAGACATATTATCTGCTGTTTTGTTTCACAATATTATACAAAACCAACTTTTCTTACTCTCTGGTACCTGCTGATCAGTATTTGGGATCTGCATAAGACCTGAAAATTTGCGCAAGTCCGCCTTTGTAGTCTGTGCCGACACCGTAGTCGATAAGCTTCTTCTTTTCCTCTATCTTCTTGTTATGTGACATTCACTGTTGCCATTTCTAATATAAAGTAGTGTAAAGTTCTTTCTTATATCTGTCAGTAAACTCGCCATGAAAGCACTAAAACATACCGGTGTAGTGACTTTACATTATTCACCCAATGAAATGTAGTTATTAGAGAGTTCCGGTCACGGGACACATTTCGGGCGTTGTTGTTGCACTAGTGAGCCACAGATGAGATGTTGCTCCGTTATTGATTGAATGTCATTAAAACAGCCATCTTTTGACACTTCTTCCACTCCCATCCTTGCACGCTACAACAAAGATAATGGGGAGAAGATGCTGTCCAAGTGGAGGAACGTAAATAAGACCCGCCCACAAAATGGTGCATCCTGAAGAGACTGTCAGAAAGTGACTTGAAGATGATGTGTAAAACATCATCTATGCAACATTTTGAGCAAAGAAGCACCGTCACATGTTATTAATTATAGTTACCTGTGGTAATGCCACCATGATACAACGTGTGTATTATAATCCTTGAACAAGGTAAGAGTGAAACTCATGTGAATAATCACTGAATGGAGAACTGGGGGTGGGATTAAATAACTTATCTTCTTCCCACTCCCTTTCAGGCAAAACTGGACAATCATGCTTACATACTATACATGACCTTTTGCACTATATTCATTTATATTATTATGTGTTGGCAACTTTGTACTTTTTATGTCATTGCCTGAAATAAATAAATAATGAAAAAAATGAATGTAGATCACAAGGAAGTCGTTTACTTTTAGAAACAAAATATATATATAATGACCCCTTTAATGCGCCTTATAATCCACTGCGCCTTTTGTATGGAAATAGACCTGAATAGACCCGCTCATTGGCAGTGTGCTGCGCCCTATGGTCCGGAAAATACGGTACTCCCGGAGTTTGTAAACAATACAAAAACAACCAAAAGAACAATCAAGAAAAGGAAATTGCTAACGCTAATCACTAGCATGTCAATAGCAAGCCAATGTATATTAGCATCAAGCTAGTGCTTTTTTTTTTTTTTTTTGAAAAGTGGAGCTTTACTTGACTTTTTTGAGGCGATTCTTTTGTTGGCATTGAAAATTGCAACATTACCCAGAGGTAGTTAGGCTAAGTTTGCTCTCGGTGCTGCTGGAGTGATTGCAAAGGGCGTCACGTCACGCGCAACCCAGGTAGCATTGTATTTTAGGTGAATGGCTTCCCGCTGGGTTTAGTGTGGCCTCCTACCTGGACTTCATGCCTGGTTTGACCTCCACCACCTTGTCTGAGACGTGCACCACACGGATGGTGACCTCGCCAGATTCAGGGTGGTTCTGCCGTTTGACGTAGTCGTTCACTCGCGTCTCCAAAAAGTTGCCCAGCTTGGTCTGAGGAAGCCCTGAACAGGAGTGAGAACACTTAATGTCGTGTCCTAAACGTCAACACCTTGTTGGACTTGAAACCTACTTTTAGCTGCATATTTGTTCTCTTTGCGCGTCTTGTTGGCCATCTTCAGACAGCTGTCGCACACAAAGCTGTGTTTGACAAGAACAGTCACTTTTGTTAAGGAACAGGACAAGGATTGAGGGTTGTGGTCATGTGTTATGAGGGTTGTGGTCATGAGGGTTGTGGTCATGTGTCATGAGGGTTGTGGTCATGTGTCATGAGGGTTGTGGTCATGTGTCATGAGGGTTGTGGTCATGTGTCATGAGGGTTGTGGTCATGTGTCATGAGGGTTGTGGTCAGGTGTTATGAGGGTTGTGGTCATGTGTTATGAGGGTTGTGGTCATGTGTTATGAGGGTTGTGGTCATGTGTCATGAGGGTTGTGGTCATGTGTTATGAGGGTTGTGGTCATGTGTTATGAGGGTTGTGGTCATGTGTTATGAGGGTTGTGGTCATGTGTTATGAGGGTTGTGGTCATGTGTTATGAGGGTTGTGGTCATGTATCATGAGGGTTGTGGTCATGTGTCATGAGGGTTGTGGTCATGTGTTATGAGGGTTGTGGTCATGTGCCATGAGGGTTGTGGTCATGTGTTATGAGGGTTGTGGTCATGTGTCATGAGGGTTGTGGTCATGTGTCATGAGGGTTGTGGTCATGTGTCATGAGGGTTGTGGTCAGGTGTTATGAGGGTTGTGGTCATGTGTTATGAGGGTTGTGGTCATGTGTTATGAGGGTTGTGGTCATGTGTTATGAGGGTTGTGGTCATGTGTCATGAGGGTTGTGGTCATGTGTTATGAGGGTTGTGGTCATGTGTTATGAGGGTTGTGGTCATGTGTTATGAGGGTTGTGGTCATGTGTTATGAGGGTTGTGGTCATGTGTCATGAGGGTTGTGGTCATGTGTTATGAGGGTTGTGGTCATGTGTCATGAGGGTTGTGTGCTCACCCTGAAGGCCAAATGGTTTCATGGTGCAGGACACAGATCTGATGCATTTTACGACCACAGTCGCTGCATTCCACCAGCCTGAGCACAGACAACAAGCAGAGTTAGCACCAACACTGCACAACAACAACAACAACAACACTGTATTGTTATGTCAACACTGCACAACAACAACACTGTATTATGTCAACACTGCACAACAACAACAACACTGTATTGTTATGTCAACAGTGCACAACAACAACAACACTGTATTGTTATGTCAACACTGCACAACAACAACACTGTATTGTCATGACAACACTGCACAACAACAACAACACTGTGCATGACTTAAAGCAGGGATTCTCAAATTGTGGTGTAAACAAATATTCAAACACAGTGTTACTGTTCAAACCGTGAGTAATGTTGCAGGGGCCTAAAATATCAAATACACAGTAAATCCCGGACTATTAGCCGGTACTTTTTTTCTAACACTTTGAACTCTGCGGTTTATAGGACGGTGCAGATAATTCATGGATTTTTGTCTGATAAGTTATGATAAAAAATAGTTTCAAAAGAAATCAAGCAAATACACCTAAAACCTGTTTTATTGTTTGTGCTATGGTTCCATCTTATGGACGTGTTTGCTCACTGCTGGTGTTTTATTTACAAATAGTACTGGAGTGTCGTGTTCAGTCTTCCAGCCCTCCATAGCGTTTCTACTTGTATGGATTCTGCATTCATCAGTCCAAGCAACGTTTGTAAGTTTTACAATATAACTAAAACTATTCTTACTTACTAAAGTGTCCCATGTGTGATGTCTGTAGGAGTGTTTTCATGCATATTCGTACCTGCTAGCATCATTAGCATTAGCTAATATGCTAACATGTTTACAAGTGTTTGTGTTAGTATTATTAACTTACAATGGCATTCTTTTTGTATTGTTCCACTTTCACAAATTCCTCAGTAAATTCAGCAAAACGTCAGCGTGGAGTTATTGAGTCTGTTTAGCTGATTGGAGAGCTAGTTTGCGCAGCTAGTGGGTCCATGACCATGACTTCTGTTTTGTTTGATCAGCCGTTTTACTGCCCTGTTACAGACACTGTTTGGAAACAATTAAGGTATGTAAATAAACATCTAGAGAACATTTCTGTGTAAATGAGTCATTTCACAAGGTATATATTTGCCACTTATAGTCCGGTGCGGCTAATATATGCAATCCATAGTCTGGAAAATATGGTAGTTGTTTAGAAAAAACTCTGCCTTGTAGTTAATGAATACTTAGGCCTAACACGCTAATGTATTTGAATATTGGTGGTGTTTATTGAGGTGGTACTTGGTGATTTGAGAAGCTCTGATTTAACTTGAACATAAGTGCAGATAAATGAAATCAGCGTTAAAGAACTCATAAACGGACTTACAACTCGGGGTCGAGTGTGTCGTTCTTTTTTCGTTGGAATTGGTCTTTGTTGATGGACCTATCAGAGAGACCAGGAGACCTACTGGTAAGCATCAGAAAATATTGGGCAGAAAATACTTTTTACACAGAGGGTCAGATCAAACATACATTCATGACACATTGTAAACAAATGCATTCTTGCCCTCAACAAACACATTATTATTATTATTATTATCTAGCAAGCCTGGGCCCAGTCCATAAATCAACGATAAATGAAAAGCAACTGGGTAAGTTTGCCGTCATTGATTTCTTTTCTTTGCCTCTTGCTTTTCAAACAGAGGGTTCACGTTACTCAATAGCAGAATTCTTGTCAGTCATCTACCAGCTTCGTCTCGCTGCACCGCTAGTTGAAGAGTTAGAAGACCATGGTCAGCGTCCAGAGAGAAACCAACAAGTCTTAGGGATGGGAATCTTTCCACAACTCACCATTCCATTCAGATTCTTGTGGTGATGACTCAACACCATAAAATCATGACTCTCCCAATAGATTATTTGGTAAAAACAGGTTGAAATATGTTGTATAAGCGCAGCTATTCCGCAGGAGATGGCCTCAAAATAAAATGTTTGAAATGATTATTTGTGGATAATTATGACTTGTTTTGGAATGAGAATAAATGAGAATATTCCCAACTTGTTGGAAAGTCATGGCAACACAAACTACAGAAGCCCAGTTTTGGGGGGAAAAGACCATTTTATTTCTATTGTTTACTTTAGTTCTTCACCTTCCAATTATAAAATAAATGTTTATTGCGTTTGATTATTATATATTATTTTGAAAGCAAATAAACGAGCACTAATTTAACCCTAACGCTGACAATATAATGGACCCAGGCCTACAGTACTATATCTACAACAGGGGTGTCCAAAGTGCCTGTGCCACATTTTAAAAACGATTTTACAAAGAAACCTTAAAAAGTGTAATAAAAGAGCAAGCAGGTGTAATGTAAGGAGAAAATATGTAATATTGACAGCAATACTAAATGTACATTTATGTATGCTTGCACTGTGCCATCAAAACTGCAGTATTTCTGTGAAACACATTTGGGGAAAAGAGAGAATGACCTTGTTTGCATGAAAGTATCTCTTCTCCCTTCTCATTTGAAAGTGTCCGCTTCTTCATTCCAGTTAACAGTGAACCATTGTCTCCACTGACTTGCGTCATTTGCTCTCTCCCCCCTCCAAACTGAGCCTACTCCCTCCCTCCCACCTTGTACTCAGTGCATTGAGAATAATGCATCTCTCTTCATACTTTGCTGTGCCTTTTGAAATGCTCCAGCTTTTAAATAAATCTAAAAACAACTATTTAGTTTGGCTTCTTGATTAGAACATTTACAATACACTTATAATTGACGGATAGATCTGAAATGATATAGAGATTTAAGCGGTGCAAGTAAAAGTATTATTATAGTATATATATATTGATGTATGATTTGTTTTTCGCATTTTTATGAGTAGGGGCCTTTTGGATCCCCGCTACCTTTAGTCTGATTTTTTTTTTTTTTTAACTGTCCCTCCATCCATCCATTTTCTACCGCTTGTCCCTTTCAGGGTCGCTGGAGCCCATCTCAGCTGAATTCGTCATTGCTCAAAAACAGTAACAAACCAATCACAATTTTGTTATGAATTATTGACCAATTCATAACAAAATTGTGTTTGGTTTGTTACTGTTTTTGAGCAATGAGTTCAATCCCGGCCTCGGGATCTTTCTGTGTGGAGTGTGCATGTTCTCCCCGTGACTGCGTGGGTTCTACTCCGGCTTCCTACCACCTCCAAAGACATGCACCTGGGGATAGACCCCTCCCACCTCCAAAGACGTGCACCTGTGGATAGGCCCCTCCCACCTCCAAAGACGTGCACCTGGGGATAGGCCCCTCCCACCTCCAAAGACGTGCACCTGGGGATAGGTTGATTGGCAACACTAAATGGTCCCTAGTGTGTAAATGTTGTCTATCTGTGTTGGCCCTGTGATGAGGAGGCGACTTGTCCAGGGTGTTCCCCGCCTTCCGCCCGATTGTAGCGGAGATAGGCTCCAGCGCCCCCCGCGACCCCGAAGGGAATAAGCGGTAGAAAATGGATGGATGGATGATTGACCAATTTAAGGCTCCAATTACTTCACCTTAAATATTCATCTTTGAACATATTGCGTTTTTCCTCTTAAAAAAAGGGTTTTGACAAAACGGGCATAAAACATTTACAAAATTAAAACTTTGATGGATCTGAAGTTGATCTATAGATATTTAAGTGTAGAAAGTAAAACAATTGTTTATACATGACCTTTTTTTAACACTTTAATTACTGAGACCCTTTTAGGTCCCCGGGAACTTTAGTTGTTTTTTTTAAACTGTCATTGCTCAAAAAATAATAAGAAACCAAAAGCAATGTTGTTATGAATTAATGACTTATTTAAGGCTCCAATTGCTTCACATCAAATATTCATCTTTCAACATTTTTCGGAGGGAAAATATTGCATATTTTGTGTTTTTTCTACTATTTTGACAAAAAGGGCAAAAATCATGAAAAGAAAATTCAAACTTTATGTCAAGGGATGGATCTGAAGTAGATGTATAGATATTTAGGTTTATAAAGTAAAACAATTATTTACACTTTAATTACTGAGACCCTGGGAACTTTAGTGGTTTTCAACTATCATTTCTCAATAAATAATGAGGAACCAAAAGCAATGTTGTTATGAATTATTGACCTATTTCAGGCTCCAATGCATATTTGGCAAGACAATTCTAACTTTATGTCAATGGATGGATAGATATTTAAGCGCAGAGAGTCAAATGTGGCTTATTTTGAACCCTTTAATGACTGGGACCTTTAACGGTCACCTCGGGGTTAGGATAAAATGGCATGGGTTTTGAAATAGGTCTGGACACCCCTGATCTACAAGAGCAGAATGGAAAGAAGAAACTCACGTTTGAGGCTGGGAGGGGTCGTCGCCCAGGGAGACGGTCTCGCCCTGGATTTCGTTGAAACACTTCTCACAGAAGTGGTACCTGTCAGCAAGAAGCCCATATTTTGGTGAACTACACCGGTGGTCACAGAGCGGGCACGGCAGGGCAGGAGGAGGCAGAGGGCAAGGAAGATGGTCGCCAGCAGGAGTGTTTGGGTTTTGAGCGTAAATTTCGTAGTGGATGATTGGTCACAGCAAAGCAGGCCAATGCAGACATCACAAGCGTTACAAAAAAAAGGAGGGAGAGAATGAAGATTCCATGTCAGACAGGGATGGAGGTGAAGGAGCAACAGAGGACAGAGAGCCAAGGCAAAGCAAAGATTAGCGTCAGTGGTCAACAACATGGACATGTCTCCAAAACACCACAGGGGGATGAGGAGAAGTATTATGGCAAAGCAACAAACAGCCATCATCTAGAAAGAGGGAACCCTTCCTCTCATGGGCTCAAAGGTCACTGCCCCCCTTCATGAGGTCATGTGCTGACCAAGGGCCCCATTCTCCCTTTTGTGCTTTTTTACGCACGTTCTTCTTATTCCTATTCGCCCAGCCAGCCTGCAGACACGCCCACCCCGCCCTAGTTCGCACTGGAACTCCAAAACGCCAGCCATTTGCTTTTTCTACCTAGGACTCCCAGAAGGCAGCCACATGGCTGGTCTGTAAACACAGAGTGTGAACCATTTGTCACTTTAGCACACTTTCTTTCTGCCGCTGCTGTCTCTACGGAAACATTTGTCTTTTTTTTTCTTCTTCAAAAAGTTGCAATATTGTGGGAAAAAAATTATCATCCAAGAATTTTTAGGAATATTTTGAGAATTTTAATTAGATTTTTCAAGACAAAATTATATATTTTTACAAACTTAAAGTCATATATATTACTAAAGAGGTTTTTTTTGTTTTTGTTTTTTAGAAAATTGTTATTAATATTGCGAGAAAAAGTTGTCATTGTACAAGAATTATGTTAAAATATCTAAAGAATGTTTTATTTCCAAGACAAAATTATGCCATTTTACAGTATTAAAGTCAAAAATATTGTGTAAAAAGGTTGTTGTTTTTTTAGAAAAACGCAATATTCTGAGAAAAGTAATTTTACAAAAAATGTGTGGAAATATTTTGAGAAAAAATATTGTAATAAAAAATGGTTTATTTTTAATAAGTACAAATATGCCATTTTACACAATTAAAGTATTATGCATTGTGAAAAAAAGTCATTTAAAAAATATTCTGGGGGAAAAAAAATGTATAAAACAAAATTACAATTAAAATGAAAATGTATTATGAAATTTTGTTTTTTTTTTAGAAAAATGCAATATTGTGGGGAAAAAAGCTATTTTACAAGAATTGTATGGAGATATTTTAAGAAAAAATATTGTAAGAAAATAGTTGTTTATGCCATCTGACATGATTGAAGTGAAATAAAAGTCAAGTTGCAATACTGTGAGAAAATGTTTAAATACAATAATTCTTAGGAATATTCTGGAGAAAAGTGTTTGGTTTTTTTTATAGAAAAATGGAATTTGTGAAAATATTGTATTAAAAAGGTGTCTTTTTAAGGAAAAAAGTAGGCCAATTTACGTGATTAAAGGCAAATATATTATAAAAAAAGTAATTTTTTTTTAGATAAACGCAATATTGTGAGAAAAAAGTTACTTTACAAAAAAAAAAATATTGTAATAAGTGTTTCTTTTTTAAAGAAAACAGAATGACATTTAACAAAGTCAAATATATTGTGAAAAAAAGTTTTTTGGTTTTTTTTAGAAAAAGTTTTCATACAAGAACTTTTAGGAATATTCTGGGGAATAATTATTTTACAAGACAAAATTATGTAATTTTACAAGATATAGCCTTATACAAATATATTGTATATATATATTTTTTTTTTACAAAATACTGGGTAAAATTGTAAGAGCAAAGTTGTCATTGTACAATAATGATGTACTGTTGGAATATTGAGAAAAAGGTTTCCATTTCACAAGAACATTTTACAGAAACAAAAAACACTGAAATGAAAACGTGAAACAGTTTTGCAAAAGGGCACTTGATTATGGCTAATATATGGAAAAAGATGTTTTTTCTGTAGAAAATGACAAGTCTAAAAGATGAGGCCTGATGAGAAAGCACCTTTTGCAAAGCATGATCTTATAGTCAGGAATGATGTCGTTAGCCATAAATAACTTTCAGACACTTTTTTATGCTACGTTTCTGTTAAGTATGTTTGTTGTGAAAAAAAGTTACGATGAATGCTTTCATCATCATTTGTTTGTGAAGCGGAAGCAGCCAACATAACAACTCGTCCCTCTGAGGAGCCTTTCATTCCTTAATAAATCCTAAATATGAAAACACTGCATCCTCTGACGCACATTAAAAGTTCAAACTTATTTAATGCGGTACACAGTTGTGTAGACGTCACCTGCTGATGGCATCATATAGCGTCAACAATGAAATGTGTCCTCTTCACCTTCTCCCAGGTGTGGACATATTACCATGTTCAATCCATACATTTGTGAGATATCAAACTTCTTATCTCACAATAGAAAGCATCTGATTGGCTCTCCTTCGTAAGCCCTTCTCAGTCCCTCTCTCATACGTTAAAGTTGGATGTGTCCCACCCACCCACTACACTACAGTCCTGGTCCAAAGTGTACGTACACGTGTAAAGAACATCATGTCATGGCTGTCTTGACTTTACAATCATTTCTTATTTGTTTGTGATGTAGTGATTGGAGCACATACTTGTTGCTCACAAACAACATTCATGAAGTTTGCTTCTTTGATGAATTTATTATGGCTCTACTGAAAATGTGAGGGTGAAAAGTATACATACAGCAATGTTAATATTTGCTTACATGTCCCTTGGCAAGTTGACCTGCAATAAGGCGCTTTTGGTAGCCATCCACAAGCTTCTGCTTGACCACTAAATTGCTGCAGTTCAGCTAAATGTGTTGCTTTTCTGACATGGACTTGTTTCTTCAGCATTGTCCACACCTTTAAGTCAGGACTTTGGGAAGGCCATTCTAAAACCTTCATTCTAGCCACAGAACTTTCCTCCAGAAGGTCTTATCTTTGTCCATGTGATGTCAGATGAAACAAAAATGGAGCTGTTTGGCCACAATACCCAGCAATATGTTTGGAGGAGAAAAGGTGAGCCCTTTAATCCCAGGAACACCATTCCTATCGTCAAGCATGTTGGTGGTAGTATTATGCTCTGGGTCTGTTTTGCTGCTAATGGAACTGCTGCTTTAAATGGGACAATGAAAAAGGCGGATTAGCTCCAAATGGTTCAGGACAAGCTAAAGTCATCAGCCCGGAGGTTGGGTCTTGGGCGCAGTTGGGTGTTCCAACAGGACAATGACCCCAAACACACCTCAAAAGTGGTAAAGGAATGGCTAAATCAGGCAAGAATGAAGGTTTTCTTCCCAAAGTCCTGACTTAAAGGTGTGGACAATGCTGAAGAAACAAGTCCATGTCAGAGAAGCAACACATTTAGCTGAACTGCAGCAATTTAGTGGTCAAGTGGTCAAGCAGAAGCTTGTGGATGGCTACCAAAAGCGCCTTATTGCAGGTCAACTTGCCAAGGGACATGTAAGCAAATATTAACATTGCTGTATGTATACTTTTCACCCTCACATTTTCAGTAGAGCCATAATAAATTCATAAAAGAAGCAAACTTCATGAATGTTTTTTGTGAGCAACAAGTATGTGCTCCAATCACTACATCACAAACAAATAAGAAATGATTGTAAAGTCAAGACAGCCATGACATGATGTTCTTTACAAGTCTATGTACACTTTTGACCACCACTGTACATCTTGTGTTTATTTGTTGACTAAAATGTTGGTTAATTATGTTATTGTCTTATTCAATGTGCGTTTGTTTTGTTTAGTTATTGTCCTGTTTCTGTCAGGGGAAAATAGGTTGTTAATGATAACAACAAAATGAACACTAACGCATAGGGGCTACCAATCTTTGAGCACACGATTCGATTCTTGGGGGTAACAATTTGATTCAGAATCAATTCTTAATTCAATATCAATAGTTTTTTAATAACATTGTGTGCCAGTTCTATGATGAACTACATTCCTCCATAAAATAGATAACAGCTAGATTACTTCAAAGAAAACTGCTTTTGTTGAATCATTTTCTACCAAACATTTAATAAAGGGCAACAAGAGAAGTATCTTTTGTAAAGCAGATATAAACATCTCCATCTACAATATGATTTGTCAGAGTGGTTGCAAAAAAAAAGAAAAAAAATCTATTCGATTTTTTCGAATTGATTAAGAATCTTTCCAAATAAAAATAAAAGCAATTTCTTTTTTGACGCCCCTACTATTGCAGTGACCGACTGGAGCTGAGCAGCAGAATGGGCGTGTTAGCGCACCTTTTTTCCACTTGAGCACGTGGGAGAATCGGGCCCGAGTCAGGAGCCCACTTTGTGAGCATCCAAAAGATATTTCATTGAGGAGCTGAGCTGTGTTCCAACTAGCAACTCCACCAAGTGGATCATTCCATTCTATTCAAAGTGTGTGTGAGTGGACAGCCCTTACCTGTTCTGGTAGCTAAAATAAGCAGCATCGCGCTGGATGGTGCATAACTGTTTTCCATAGCAGCATAGAGTTTGGGGGGAAAACTCAAACTGGAGAAAGCAAAAGAAAAAGGAAAGGGTTAGATTCCCCAGGACACACAGTCCTTAAGGAGCGAGCTCACCTTGCGTCCGCAGCAGTAGCCTAAGCCCTGCATGACGGGATCGATCTCCGTCTCAAAGACCTCGGCCAGCTTGGAGCAGTACTTGTAGACTCGCGAGGTCTTGCGGTTGTACAGCCAGGCGTTGTTGAACATCAGCCAGATGTCCTCCACGTACTGCCAGGGCTCCTGGTACTGCCCCGTGTCCAGTTTGCGCTTGACGGTGGACAGGTCCATGGGGTTCTTCACGATGTCAAAGTAGTCCTGGAGGTCAGGTCCGTGGCGTAGGGAGAGAAGAGGGGACAAGGTTGTTGAGAGCTGCAGAAAAGAGGCTTTGTGACATGACAACTTGGGCCCTCAAGATCTTGGCTTTGCACCCTGATCTTTGACTACTTGGACCTTGTTTTGTCCACAGACAGCTTCTTTTCAAACATACTTGTAGGAATGAAGGTCCTGAGAGCTCAGTTAGGACTTGACTTTGCTAAAAACAAGCTCCATGCAAAGTGACCGGGGTGCAAAACTTAAGAACTTAACAGAGCCTACAGTTTGATTTTCTTCTCGCTTTTATGGCAACATGGTGGTTGACCTTAAAGGCCAAGTGCACTTTTTTACAATGTACACCATTCTCATGAAAGACATGGATTTCTAACTCCTAAATAAACGTTAACTCACAGCAGAGCCAATGTCGCTCCTCTATTTCGCCCATAAAAACATCCAAAAAGTGCAAACAATACTCCATTGACATTTAGTGACTTGAATATTAAGGAGTTACACCGATATTGTTATTATTCACCACACCTGTTTACTTGACTTTCTCATCATTTTGTACCGTCATTGTTGGATTGTGCACATAACAATGTTGTTGTTGTTTAGCATTCATATATGCAGTTAAGAGGGAGCACTGTCCGTCAGGAGATTCTTTGTTGTGACCGACATTCCATGTTAGTAGTCATTCATTCTCGTCTTTGATGAATAAACCACGCACACATTTGTGTGTGTCAAAAATACTTCAAGTTGTCTTGCTTTCACCTTACAAGCGCAACATTACAAATATTAACAAGTATTACTGATATTGTTATTATAAATATGAACTATTACTGATATTATAAATATGAACTATTACTGATATTATAAATATGAACTATTACTGATATTATAAATATTAACAAGTATTGCTGATATTGTTATTATAAATATTAACTATTACTGATATTATAAATATTATCTATTACTGATATTATAAATATAAACTATTACTGATATTATAAATATTATATATTACTGATATTACCGTATAAATATGAACTATTACTGATATTATAAATATTAACAAGTATTAGTGATATTGTTATTATAAATATGAACTATTGCTGATATTATAAATATTAACAAGTATTAGTGATATAGTTATGAATATTAACAAGTATTAGTGATATTGTTATAAATATTATCAAGTATTAGTGATATAGTTATTATAAATATTAACAAGTATTAGTGATATAGTTATTATAAATATTAACAGGTATTAGTGATATAGTTATTATAAATATGAACAAGTATTAGTGATATAGTTATAAATATGAACAAGTATTAGTGATATAGTTATTATAAATATTAACAGGTATTAGTGATATAGTTATAAATATGAACAAGTATTAGTGATATAGTTATAAATATGAACAAGTATTAGTGATATAGTTATTATAAATATTAACAGGTATTAGTGATATAGTTATTATAAATATTAACAGGTATTAGTGATATAGTTATAAATATGAACAAGTATTAGTGATATAGTTATAAATATGAACAAGTATTAGTGATATAGTTATTATAAATATTAACAGGTATTAGTGATATAGTTATTATAAATATGAACAAGTATTAGTGATATAGTTATAAATATGAACAAGTATTAGTGATATAGTTATAAGTATTAACAAGTATTAGTGATATTGTTATTGTAAGCGCTAACGCAGACCAACTATAGCAGTGCTGTGATCACTTCCTGTGTGCCTATGTTAACATCATCGACTGATAGACTGCTTCCTTGCTCCTCAAACTTTATGATAAACCATGCCTGGATAGTAGAAGGATGAGGACGTATTCCGACAAGTTGGTACACTTTGACAGCCAATTTAGACTTTTAGGGAGAACGACACGATAAGATGCTTGGTTCCACCCCACTTTTCTTCACGAGGATTATGAGTCATTCTTCATCTAAATGGGAATATATGAACATCCTAGCAGTCTAATGACAGCAGACATCGTACAGTAAGTGATATTTCATTATGTTTGTTGGCTCTCAAAGTCTGCACTGAGTAATAATCAGTGATGAAGGGAAAAAGCGAACGTCATGATGAGTCTTTGAAATGAATGTTTAAAACGATCAAGATACATACACATTCTAAATGTTACTACATGACATATACTTACATCATGTATATATTACATGTTATTATGAGTGTTACTACATGACATATATACTTACATCATGTATATATTACATGTTATTATGAATGTTACTACATGACATATATACTTACATCATGTATATATTACATGTTATTATGAATGTTACTACATGACATATATACTTACATCATGTATATATTACATGTTATTATGAATGTTACTACATGACATATATACTTACATCATGTATATATTACATGTTATTATGAATGTTACTACATGACATATATACTTACATCATGTATATATTACATGTTATTATGAATGTTACTACATGACATATATACTTACATCATGTATATATTACATGTTATTATGAATGTTACTACATGACATATATACTTACATCATGTATATATTACATGTTATTATGAATGTTACTACATGACATATATACTTACATCATGTATATATTACATGTTATTATGAATGTTACTACATGACATATATACTTACATCATGTATATATTACATGTTATTATGAATGTTACTACATGACATATATACTTACATCATGTATATATTACATGTTATTATGAATGTTACTACATGACATATATACTTACATCATGTATATATTACATGTTATTATGAATGTTACTACATGACATATATACTTACATCATGTATATATTACATGTTATTATGAATGTAACTACATGACATGTATACTTACATCATGTATATATTACATGTTATTATGAATGTTACTACATGACATATATACTTACATCATGTATATATGACATGTTATTATGAATGTTACTACATGACATATATACTTACATCATGTATATATGACATGTTATTATGAATGTTACTACATGACATATATACTTACATCATGTATATATTACATGTTATTATGAATGTTACTACATGACATATATACTTACATCATGTATATATTACATGTTATTATGAATGTTACTACATGACATATATACTTACATCATGTATATATTACATGTTATTATGAATGTTACTACATGACATATATACGTACAGCGTGTATATATTACATATTATTATGAATGTTACTACATGACATATATACCTACATCATGTATATAAAACAATAATGGAGGTGATTGGACGTTTTTTAAGGGGCTTTATAGGCTCCATTGTAAGCTGACTTTTGCTAGCATTTATTTCATATTTACATTGCAAAAAAAAAAAAAAATGTCTTTCATAATGATTGTGAACGATAGGTAAAGTTCTCAAAAAAGTGCACTTCCCCTTTAAGAGCGCCAGCAGCATGACACCAACTGTGCTGAGGTGAGGTGAGGCAAACACATCGCCTGGCAAAGGAAATACTTTTATTTTGAAATTCTACAAATATAAAATAAGGTATTGAAATATGTTTCAAGGAGTAGTGTGTCTTGGAGTTACCATGGCGACCCACGTTAAACAATGGATACATTATCAGTCAGCCCCCAGCTACATTTGAATGGCCAGCACCTCATTTCAAAAACCACATTACAAAAATGAATAAAAGAGCAAACAGGTGTAACGTCACAAGAAATGTTGCAATATTGACTTTTTTTTTTTTTTTTTTTTTTACTGTAAACTGTTGTTGCTGAAGTTGATACAAGCGTTGAAAATAAAAATAATATATACTGATGTATGACTTCTTTTTTACACATTATATGTGGGGGCCTTTTGGATCCCCGAAACCTTTTTGTTTTTAACTGGTATTGCTTAAAAATAAAAATGAACCGAAAGCATTGTTGTTATGAGTTATTTACCAATTTAAGGCTCCAATTACTTAACATTTAATATTCCACTTTGAACAATTTTTGGGGGGAAATATTGCATATTTTATGTTTTTCCTGCTAAAAAAGAGGGTTTTGACAAAAAAGGGCATAAAACCTAAAACATTTTTAAAACTGTTAGTCAACAGATTGATCTGTAATGGATCTATAAATATTTAGGCACTGAAAGGAACAACAAAATATATATGACTTTAATGACTGAGACCCTTTTGGGTCCCCGGGACCTTTAACTGTCACCACATTTGATGGAAGTCCTAATGGTTACAACAAACTTTGTATTGCTTTAGGAAATGAAAAATATCAAAATGGCCTCCACTTGCTTTGATTTTTGGGTGAGTGGCGTAAGGGGAAAGAGTTTGGACAACACTGGTATGTATACAGCCGAACATATTACCACTGGTATATATACAGCCTAACATATTACCACTGGTATATATACAGCCTAACATATTACCACTGGTATATATACAGCCTAACATATTACCACTGGTATATATACAGCCTAACATATTACCACTGGTATGTATACAGCCTAACATATTACCACTGGTATATATACAGCCTAACATATTACCACTGGTATATATACAGCCTAACATATTACCACTGGTATATATACAGCCTAACATATTACCACTGGTATGTATACAGCCTAACATATTACCACTGGTATATATACAGCCTAACATATTACCACTGGTATATATACAGCCTAACATATTACCACTGGTATATATACAGCCTAACATATTACCACTGGTATGTATACAGCCTAACATATTACCACTGGTATATATACAGCCTAACATATTACCACTGGTATATATACAGCCTAACATATTACCACTGGTATATATACAGCCTAACATATTACCACTGGTATATATACAGCCTAACATATTACCACTGGTATATATACAGCCTAACATATTACCACTGGTATATATACAGCCTAACATATTACCACTGGTATATATACAGCCTAACATATTACCACTGGTATATATACAGCCTAACATATTACCACTGGTATATATACAGCCTAACATATTACCACTGGTATGTATACAGCCTAACATATTACCACTGGTATGTATACAGCCTAACATATTACCACTGGTATATATACAGCCTAACATATTACCACTGGTATATATACAGCCTAACATATTACCACTGGTATATATACAGCCTAACATATTACCACTGGTATGTATACAGCCTAACATATTACCACTGGTATATATACAGCCTAACATATTACCACTGGTATATATACAGCCTAACATATTACCACTGGTATATATACAGCCTAACATATTACCACTGGTATATATACAGCCTAACATATTACCACTGGTATATATACAGCCTAACATATTACCACTGGTATATATACTGCCTAACATATTACCACTGGTATATATACAGCCTAACATATTACCACTGGTATATATACAGCCTAACATATTACCACTGGTATATATACAGCCTAACATATTACCACTGGTATATATACAGCCTAACATATTACCACTGGTATATATACTGCCTAACATATTACCACTGGTATATATACAGCCTAACATATTACCACTGGTATATATACAGCCTAACATATTACCACTGGTATATATACAGCCTAACATATTACCACTGGTATATATACAGCCTAACATATTACCGGTACCACTGGTATATATACAGCCTAACATATTACCACTGGTATATATACAGCCTAACATATTACCACTGGTATATATACAGCCTAACATATTACCACTGGTATGTATACAGCCTAACATATTACCACTGGTATGTATACAGCCTAACATATTACCACTGGTATATATACAGCCTAACATATTACCACTGGTATATATACAGCCTAACATATTACCACTGGTATATATACAGCCTAACATATTACCACTGGTATGTATACAGCCTAACATATTACCACTGGTATATATACAGCCTAACATATTACCACTGGTATATATACAGCCTAACATATTACCACTGGTATGTATACAGCCTAACATATTACCACTGGTATATATACAGCCTAACATATTACCACTGGTATATATACTGCCTAACATATTACCACTGGTATATATACAGCCTAACATATTACCACTGGTATATATACAGCCTAACATATTACCACTGGTATATATACAGCCTAACATATTACCACTGGTATATATACAGCCTAACATATTACCACTGGTATATATACTGCCTAACATATTACCACTGGTATATATACAGCCTAACATATTACCACTGTATATTTCAAAGATATGTTGCAGATTTGTAGCCACACCAGAAAAGTGTCAGTTTTTAAAGGGTGTGACCAGTAGGTAGTTTTTAATTCCTGTATTTACCATTTGAATATTTTGTACAAATATCTGTCAGGTAGGCACACGCAGTATAGTCAACATGACTGTAAACTACCGACTATAAGCCGCTTTGAACCCTGCGGTTTGTAAAACGCTGCAGCTAATTGATGGATTTGACTTCATTGACAGCCATATTGCAAAAAGAAAAAAAATAGCAAATACACTGAATGAGTGTGCTATTGTTTGTGCTATGGCGCCATCTTTTGGACCAGTTCGCCCACCGCGGGCACTGCAGTGCTGCATTGTCCTTCTGATAAGACTAGCGCTTTCAACCGGAAGTACAATTACTGTTTGGTCTTTTAGCCGTTTGTAGGGATTCTACTCGTATGGAGTCTTCGTTCATCACCTCAAGTAACGTGTGTAAGTTTTACAATATAACTAAAACTATTCTTACATCCCATGTGTGATGTCTGTAGGAGTGTTTTTATGCATATTTGTACGCGCTATCATAATGTAATGACACTAAGGTCGTTAGCATTAGCTATAATGCTGACCTGTTTACAAGTGTCTGTGTTAGTATTATTAACTTACAATGGCATTCTTTTTGTATTGTTTCACTTTCACAAATTCTTCAGTAAATTCAGCAAAACGTCAGCGTGGAGTTATTGAGTCTGTTTAGCTGATTGGAGAGCTAGCTTGCGCAGCTAGTGGGTCCATGACCATGACTTCTGTTTTGTTTGATCAGCCGTTTTACAGCCGTGTTACAGACACCGTATGGAAACGATTAAGGTATGTAAATAAACATTGACTAAATATTTCTGTGTGAATAAGTCATTTCACAATGCGGCTTATAGTCCGGTGCGGCTAATACATGGAAAATATTTCTCTTCCGAACTTTAGTGGGTGCGGCTTGTATACCGGTGCACTCTATAGTGGGGAAAAAGGGGTATGAAGAGAATGACTGCCCCACCTCTACACACTGTCTACTAACACTGCTACTGGTGAGGAACTGAACTAGAAAGCAAGCAATGGCACACAAGAATGTCGACACAAAATCTGATTCAGACTAAAAACCTACAAAAAAAAGCATGATTTGAACAATGGCAAATGATTTAATGTGATAGCAAAAAAAAGCAATTGACTATGGAGCTGATCAAAGTGCTCAATCTCCAAGAAGGACATCAACATGTGTTATGAAAGAGAGGATTTGATGGTGAAGCAGGGTTGCCAAATGTCTCTTGAAAAAGGGAAATGGGACTGTACCGTATTTACAAACAAAAGTATGCATCCTAAAAGGGTCACACTTTGTTGTGTATTACCGTGAGAATGAAAAATAGTTTGTAACATTTATCCTTCTGAAATAGCTCAATCACCATGAGATTGTAGCAACTCCGACCGGGAAAAAGACATTATATCATTCTGTTAACTTAGTTCACTCCAAAACAAGCAAGTCATTACATTTAGGTTTGTTAAAATAGTACAAAAGGCAGCAACACAAGCTAGAAAGCAACTCCGAGAGTAGAGCTGATTGTAAAAAAGCCCTGAATCCAGGCGGAGATCCGGATCAGCCCCAAAATGTTATAACTTTGTTCCTTATTCTATTGCAGCATTACTCAGTTGTAATACATTTCTCCACCAATTGTGGCAGTGATGATAATCTCAAACAAACGGAAAGTCACCAAAGTTTTTTAAGCCCAGAAATTATGATTGAAGTGTATTTTTATTTGCACAAATATCAACATTTTTTGAAAACACTGATATGGTGATACCATTTTTAGCTATATTGCCCAGTGCGAGAAATGGGTTAGAGCAGTGGTTCTGAAACTTCTTTCCTGCTCACCCTTTAGAGCACAGCTGTAACTTCCTGCCACTAAACCTGCAGAAGATGGTTATTATATTATCATTAAGCATTTCTTACACAGTCCTTCATTTTTAAGAGCTTATTGTTAAGTGTTCAATGTGATTGTACTATTTTGTTGACATTTCCCTTCTGCCTCGATAGCGGAGGCATTCTAATCACAGGAAGTTACATTGGAAATAAAAATGTTTTTCTCCTGCTCCTTATTTTCCATAGGTCATAAAAACATATTGACCGATTTAAAACGCTGATATCATGATACAGTTTCCAGCAGTCCCTTTTCCATTTTTCAAGGCGAGTGTGAAGTCAATCTTTGTTAGCAGCAGCGTGTGTGCTGCTACTTCATCAATTGCTTTGATTTGCCAAAAGGTTTATGTTTCATTGACCTGACATGCAATGGCAACTGAAAAAATGAAGGCGCAGCAGAGAGACGAGGTCAAAAACACATTATGACTACTGACAAAATAACGCTTGGAAGATGAAAAATGAAAACAAACAAAAAAAAAATCCACATTTTTAGAGGAGTTGAAGCAAAATGGCAGCCAGTGCAGTCCCTTACCAGGTTAGTTTTGTTACTAGTTCGAATACGTACGGGTATTCCCAGTAACTGGGCGTCCACCGGCTGGCGAAAAGGGAGGGACTCGGGGTCCTGCCGGTACAGAGCCTCCAAGGTGGGCATCAGAGCCTGACGTAGCTCCTCTGGCTTAAAGGCTGGAGGCAAAAAGATCGTTGTAAGAAGATGGGAGTCACAAGATAAATGCCTCCACTGACAGAACCGCAGGCATGTGATTTCAACTCAATGAAAAAGACTTCAAATAAGCCGGGGGCCTGGGGGGGGGGGGGGAAAGAGGGGCACCACCCCCCAACTTCCTTTATCTGAATAGCCATTTGTGATTTATAGCATGAAATAACAAATATTTTGTTGTTTATGTTTCAAAATGATGCAACTATTCAATGTCAAAATACAAAATGTCAGCTAGACCAATGAGCAATTAGACAGGCTCTAGTGTAGCAAACATGTCTGCCACAATCATGTGTTCACCTCTTCCACTTTTCATTTGGGCTTACATGGTAAACAAGTCAAATGAATGTTTCATCATACTTTTGTGGCCAACATTGTGGGTTTCCTGGACATGGTCTACATCGCTGAAAGAAACTTGTAATCTTCCAATAGTTGTTTTAATATATACATCTTGAGGATTCCCTCTTCTCTTCTACGACTTCTCCTCGTCATTTGGGATATCTGGTGTGATTTCACTTCCTGGTTCCATGATATCTTGCCTCTGATTGGTCTGTCCCTAATGTTTTGCCCTAATCTCAACCAATGGTGACTCATCATAGTAAGCAATCATGGATGTTCTTATACGTAAAGCAACCCATCATCAGTTTGTGGAGTAGCTTCCATTTTTAATGGAAAACCATAGTTTTTACCACTGGATGATCATCATAATAATAATAATGACTTAGATTTATATAGCGCTTTTCTAGACACTCAAAGCGCTTCACAGAGAAGTGAGAGGCCATCATTCATTCACACCTGGTGGTGGTAAGCTACTTTCATAGCCACAGCTGCCCTGGGGTAGACTGACAGAAGCGTGGCTGCCAATTTGTGCCTACGGCTCCTCCGACCACCACCTATCATTCATCAACCGGTGTGAGTGGCACCGGGGGCAAGGGTGAAGTGTCCTGCCCAAGGACACAACGGCAACGATTTTGGATGGTAAGAGGCGGGGAGCGAACCTGCAACCCTCAGGTTTCTGGCACGGTTGCTCTACCCACTACGCCATACCGCCCCTCAAAACCTCGACTCATTAGGGGAAAACCCTACTTGTTGGCAGGTATGGCAAAGAGCCGGATCAAGATTTGAACACACATTGTAGGTCGGAAAAAACGGAAAAAAATGGTTTATATTCCTACAGAGATAAAAAAGACGGACTATAGAGGGAAAAACCACATGCCTGTAACGGAGTGGAAAATAACACCTGCTTGACGTACTTTTCTTTTTGCTCTGAGTGCTGGCTGGGGAGGTCGTGGAATCCGATGCCTCATCTTGTTCTTTGGGCTCCTTTTTCACCTCCGGCTTCTTGTCTTCGCCCGTTTCAGCGGACGAGGAGGAGGAGGAGGAGGCAGAGGACGAAGATGTATCCATGGCCTCTGCTTTGCACCCATCTCCAGATACATCCTCTTTCTTTATCTGGAAGAGAGACTGCATTTATTCTTCTCTAGGAAAACAGGTGGCAAGCAAAACACACATTTGGCTAAAATAACAAGGCTTTTCAGGACATTCTTACCTCAACCTTCTCCGTTTGTACGTCAGGCTCAACTTTGCCCGTCTTCCCGAGAGCCTTGCCCTCCTCTTGGCTTTCTGCGCTGTCCTCCTCTTCCTCGTCCTCCTGCTTTTTCACTTCCATTTTGCCATCTTCTTGGCTGGGAGCGGGACAGTCCGGCGGGGCGAGCTGGGAGCTGGGATTAGCGCCGCTGCTGACGGAGGCTGGAGAAGACACCTGAGCGTCTGCCGTTACAGGAGGCTTTGGAGACGCCTGCAAAGCAACCGGGGTTAAAAGATCAGGAGACAAAGTCAAAAAACTAACAAAAAAAATCATGTGGAAACTCGATTTACGGACTTTCCGATCGAGCCAAATATGTCACGTTCATTCATTTTGTGCGCCGCCTGCAGCCAATTTTGAAGGGGGCGCAGCCCTCTAAGTCACTTGCTGCCCTGAACACTTCTCAGTGTGTGTGTGTGTGTGTGTGTGTGTGTGTGTCCCTTCTGTGTTTCTTCACCTTTTGTCCATTTTGCTTACTCAATAGGAGTCCCAAAAAGACAAGACTTTGTACCACAGCAAGTTTTAATTGTGATGAAACAGGACTTTTCCAAAGCAGACCTATTTCACAGTGAAGAAGAGCTCCTCTTGTTCGGGTTTCTCCCTCTCTCTGATGCTTTTCCACAAGTTTTTAAATTGTTTATTATTGTAGCAATATGGTTGTTAAAGTTAAGGACTTTTGTGATTTCTGATCATTTGTGAGGTCACCAAGGGGGCTTCGGTGTGTGCACGCGTGTTGGCAAAGCATCCTGAGCAGATGCCCGAACCACCTCATCTGGCTCCTATCCATGTGGAGGAGCAGCTGCTTTACTTTGAGCTCCTCCCGGATGACAGAGCTTCTCACCCTATCTCTAAGGGAGAGCCCCGCCACCCGGCGGAGGAAACTCATTTGGGCCGCTTGTACCCGTGATCTTGTCCTTTCGGTCATAACCCAAAGCTCATGACCATAGGTGAGGATGGGAACGTAGATCGACCGGTAAATTGAGAGCTTTGCCTTCCGGCTCAGCTCCTTCTTCACCACAACGGATCGATACAGCGTCCGCATTACTGAAGACGCCGCACCGATCCGCCTGTCGATCTCACCATCCACTCTTCTCTCACTCGTGAACAAGACTCCCAGGTACTTGAACTCCTCCACTTGGGGCAAGATCTCCTCCCCAACTTAGAGATGGCACTCCACCAACATTCCCTCTAAGCTGCGCGCCTGCGCAATTGCACAAAATCAAATCCCATCTAAGCTATAAACAAAATAAACAGATAAGAGTTTGTTCTGTATGATTTTGCAAGCGGTCAGAACAGAGAAAACAATGTTCGTCAACACTGTTCAATTATTACGTCTGTAGAAACGCTTTAAAGAGGGCAGGAATTCCATCCATCACTTTGAGCAAAACTGTTTTTCGGCCGTAACCACAACAAAAAACTTCTATCTAGCAAAACTGGTTATTGTCTGCCGTACAAAAGAGGCTTAAAGCAACTCTTTGTCATCTGTCATATCCACAGCAGACATTTACTGCCACACAATAAGTCAGACAACTCCTACACCACACAGTGTCAATTCCAGATGGTTACACTATGACTGATGTGCTTTTATATTAAGAATGTTCACTTGTCTTATGAATATTAATCATGGAATGCTGTTACTAGATTACAGAGATGCTAATAAAATGATATATTAAGCGGAACTAAATGTGATCTGTGAAAGGAGTACAAATGATTTCCAAAGCTGGATGCCCACTTTGACATAAAACACTAGCACAAAGCTCATGAAAAAGAAGATTGTATTTGTTATAGTGAGCCAAATCACTTATATTAGACAAAAAAATCCTGTCATTTGATTATTGAAATAAAAGATTGAACTTGTTATTAAGTCAGGTGTGGCCACACGTCTGATGTTGTCACATGTGCTCCACCCGATGCTCGGGGAGTTTTTCCTTTGCTCATACAAGTGACAAATTAAAGGGAACATGGCACTCCACCCTTTTCCGGGCGAGAACCAAGGACTCGGACTTGGAGGTGCTGATTCTCATCCCAGTCTCTTCACACTCGGCTGCGAACCCATCCAGTGAGAGCTGAAGATCCTGGCCAGATGAAGCCATCAGGACCACATCATCTGGACTGCGCCTAGAAATTCTGTCCATAAAAGTTATGAACAGAAAAAGACAAAGGGCAGCCTTGGCGGAGTCCAACCCTCACTGGAAACAGGTCCGACTTCCTGGAGCTCTGACACGATCATACAGTCAGACCCCATACTCTCTGAGCACTCCCCACTTTTACATTTTCATCATGGTCACAAGCCAAGTGATGAATTGTCCAGCCCTGAAGGACAGTTTAGCTTGTTAATAAAGAGAAAGTGGATCCATCATCTTCTTGTTATGTTTGAAATAGCACTTGACTAAATTGTGGACTTTTGTCGAGGCTAAAACTCAGTATTCATACACTATACTGCCAAAAGTATGGTGTCCACCCATCCAAATGATGAGATGCACTAATCACTTGGCCCGGCCACAGGTGTATCAAATCAAGCACTTAGGCATGGAGACTGTTTCTACAAACATTTGTGAAAGAATGGGCCGCTCTCAGTGATTTCCAGCATGGAACTGTCATAGGATGCCATCTGTGCAACAAATCCAGTCCTGAAATTTCCTCGCTCCTAAATATTCCAAAGTCAACTTTATTGTAAGAAAAGTGAAGAGTTTGGGAACAACAGCAACTCAGCCATGTAAAGTGACAGAGAGGTCAGCATAGTGCAAAGACTTTCTGCACAGTCACTTGCTACACAGCTCCAAACTTCATGTCACCTTCCAATTAGCCCACGTACAGTAGGCAGAGAGCTTCATGGAATGAGCAGCAGAATCTAAGCCATACATCAGCAAGTCCAATGCAAAGTGTGGGATGCAGTGGTGTAAAGGACATCACCACTGGATTCTAGAGCAGTGGAGACGCCTTCTCTGGACTGATGAATCACACTTTTCCATCTGGCAATCTGATGGAGCAGTCTGGGTTTGGAGGTTGCCAGGAGAACGCTACATTTCAGACTGCATTGGGCCGAGTGTGAAATTTGAAGGAGGAATTATGGTGTGGGGTTGTTTTTCAGGAGTTGGGCTTGGCCCCTTAGTTCCAGTGAAAGGAACTTTGAATGCTCCAGGATACCAAAACATTTTGGACAATTCCATGAATGACAGAGTCTGGTGTGGATGAACTTGACTAGCCTGCACAGAGTCCTGACCTGAACCCGATAGAACACCTTTGGGATGAATTAGAAGGGAGACTGAGAGCCAGGCCTTCTCCACCAACATCAGTGTGTGACCGCACCAATGCGCTTTTGGAAGAATGGTGGAAAACTGCTATCAATACACTCCGCAACCTTGTGGACAGCCTTCCCAGAAGAGTTGAAGCTGTAATAGGTCATATTGAACCCTATGGGTTAGGAATGGGACGGCACTTCTAGTTCATATGTGAGTCAAGGCAGGTGGCCAAATACTTTTGGCAATATAGTGTATTTACATTCTTTCCTATGGAGAAATTTGCTTTTGGATTTACAAACCTGGCTCAAGAACCAATCAAGCTCATAAATGCAGGTTCCACCACAGTGAAAGCAAAGGTGAGTACTTACTGGGCTCTCTGGCAGCTGAAGGGGCACATGTGCATTCTGGAAAGGCCCCAAAGAAGCCTGACCTACCTGGGGGCCTGAGGTAGTGGCGCCCCCAAGTGTCTGCTGTGGCAGCTGGCTAGCCTTGTCAGAGTTCTGCGACGCCTGCTGTTGGTGCTGAGGAGGCAACTGGGGCGTAGTCGGGGTCGGCGGCTGTGGCGTCTGAGAGCGAGGTAAGCTGGGAGCGGTCTGATGAGGTTGAGGCGTTAAGCTGCGTGCAGGCGAGGGAGAGTTTGTTCGCATGGGCGTGCAGTGAGGAAAGGTGTTGGGCTGGTTGGAGGCGGAGGACGGAGGCGCTGCACCACTGACACCGGCAGGCCCCAGCGAGGCTGCCGAGCACGGGGCAGGTGTGGCAGACTGTGCTGAAGGGCTGCCGGCTGGGAGGGAAGGCGGAGTCGACAACTGGTTCTGCTGCACAGATTAAGCAAAGGAGAGTAAGTGGAGATGACGTCGTCGTGTGCTTTTGAGGAATTTGTTTGGTCAACACAATTAGGCTTTACCAGCGGCACAGCGGCCTGTGATCCAGGCTGGTTCACGCCAACAGGGCCAGCACCGAGCCCAGGACTGGACCCAGGAAACTGGCCTGGCGAGAGGTACTGGGTCTGGAGCTGCGTGGCATTTGGCTGGCCCATCCTTGTTGAGCCCAAACCCATCTGTACAGGACACAGCAAAAGGCTGTTGAACAACTGACTATTTCCTTAAAGTGGACTTGATATGCTTATTTGTGTTTCATTGCATCCATTAAACATATCCAATTGTGGTTACAATCCACAAAGTATGTGAAAACACCATCTTAACATCACAAAATGCCACAAATTCAGTCAGCCATTTTAAATATTCCGCTCTGAACGTCTTCGGTAATCTTTTTCAGAGATTGACGTCACGGTAGTAACACTTCTGCACTCTGACCACATTATTAGATCAGTCAAACTGGAAATATGCAAAAATTCTACAGAGATGCGCTGTTTAACATTTACAGTAAGACATGAACACATGTTTTTATTTTTTATTTTATGCATGCTAAGTTGTAAATAAATAAATACATAAATAGTCCGTCAATGAGGGCTCTCTATTTTGACCACAAAACCTCTAAATAACAATCCAAAACCTGCCAACAATACTCTTTATACATATTGTGACCTGAATATTAACCAAATATTAGCAAAGTTCTTATTATAAGCGCTAATGCAGAAAAACTACCCGGTAATTCTTAGCGGCGGTGGATTGATAACACAGTTTTACTGTGACACAGCCACATCTCCGCCTGTCAAAGTTCTAGATTATAAATCACGCCTCTCGTCTGGATATTAGGAGGAGTTAGCCTTGAATGTAGAAGTTGTTCATCTGTGACATTCAATGTATACCCGGAGATGGAGACAAACACACACAACCGCAGACAGTGTCTGCAGGGAGACTTCTCCTTGTTAAACCTGTGTGTGCATCATGATTAATTCTTCATCTCAACGGGAAGATATAAACACCCTACAGTCGTCATCGCAGTGAGAGCAGACATCGTACAGTAAGCTATCGTTTTACTATGTTTGTAGTTTGTTTTTCTTTAGCACTTAGCAACACTGCTACACAATGCTTAGTGTTTCACTAACGCTGGATTTATAAAGCAGAGCTTTTAAAACTTGTACATTGTCCTCTTTGTATTAAGGATCAACAATATAAGGTTCTGGATCACCATTTTCCCAAAGTAATCCTTGTTGATCTCATCATTATTGTTGTTGATGGGGAAGAGATCTGTGGTTCCTCCTCTACGTCACACGTTTACAGGACTGCCTTCCTCGTTATCTCTCAAAATGGCTCAGGAATCTTTGCAAGATTGATACTATTTTGAACATGTCTATTTACTCACAAACTTTGCAAGTCTTTCCGTGTTATAAATCAGATAAATATGATCATTGCTTCAATATAGAGGCAATTTGTTTCTCCACTTTAAAGAAGTCCAACAACATATAATGCGTAACAATCACATATTTGTTCTTTCTTCAAGGTGAGTTCTTAGTTTGTCTGCTGCATTATGTGGACCCTCACTCAGGCCATCAGTTTATTTTCAGAGCACACAAACCAGACAGAAGCTTCAGATGCAGTAATTCCTACCTGGTTCATTGGCGCATTGAGGGGAAGAGGAGGTGTCGACCTCTGACCCATTGACTGCATCCCCATCTGACCAAACTGGTTGACTCCTGCACACAAGTGGCTTGTATGAGTGCAAACATAAGTAAGATACTTCCACACCAAGACACGAAAAACTGCTTTTTTCCAGTATGGAATACTAGGCATGGCTACCGAGTCCTGTCATTTTTTGGCAACGGCCAAATCCTGTTGGTCCTACCGGGCACTGATTCATGTCAAATCCAACAGTGCCATACTACGGTACCTGGGTTGCGCGTGACATCACGCCCGGTTGTCGACTTTTAGCCAACTCTTTGTACTTTGCCACTCAGGACTCAGCCGAACTACCTGGGTAATGTTGCAATTAAAAACCCCCGATCCAACGCAAGTAACGTAAGGCTCCAAAAATGTACTAGCTTGATGCTAATATACACTGGCTTTGCTATTGTCATTTGCATTAGTGATTTTACATGGCAATTTCAACACTTCCAAATTATGATAATGAAAACTACAACTAAGATGCACGTTACAATCAAACAGCTGGTGCCTAATAAGTACAATACTTACAGCATTAACCCTTTTTAGGGCGCAAGAAAAACCACGACTGCCATCGTCTTGGGCTTGCAACTGTAATTGCAACTTCATCTCATACTTGCAAATGATGATAAAACTGGACAGCAGTTATCATAATCAGCTATATTTTAAATATCACAATCAAAATGGGACAGTTTAGTACCAAAAACATAACACACAGTACCAGTATCAATCCCTACCGAACACTTTTTCAATTGGCGGCATGTGAGCACTGAGTCAGCACCAAAGAAGAACGCCGGCTGCCTTATTGGATGTAAATGTAAAGAATGAGTCAGTGTTCCCAATAAATGTACTAAAACAAATGGGGATTTGGCTCTTACGGTTGGCCTTGGCTCATAAAAACAATGATAAAGGAAGTGTGTCAGTGTAGCATAAGTGCAGGTGTGGTGTAACTCCGCATCACAACACCAAAAAGAAATAACCTTTGCTGCACTTTAGCCACGGTGTTGCTATATTTAGCCATCAGAGGTACATATTTATTCGGCAATCAAACAGAAGCGATCATGAGAGTATTCGCCGCACGAGTGAGAGCGGAGATCCGCCACCACAAGCCCACGTCACACTACCACCGTATTGAAAGAATATTAAGGACAATATTGTCTCCACACCACTGCTGTCTTTATTTTACAATGTGAAATAGTTGGTAAATAACAACTATTTACAAGCACAGTGTTGTTTGTTTTGATACACTCGCAGGTTGTAGAACATTGCTGTCCTTTTGGAATGTATAGTTACATCATCTAAATCATGTGCAAGAAGATGTTGAAGCACACTGATCTTTAATACTTGACACTTTAAAACCCTTTTTAACAAAGTAGTACATTTAAAGGAGCCATATGTATTAATGTCATGTCAAGTCATTATTAAATCCATCCATCCATTTTCTACCGCTTGTCCCTTTTAGGGTCGCGGGGGGTGCTGGAGCCTATCTCAGCTGCATTCGGGCGGAAGGCGGGGTACACCCTGGACAAGTCGCCACCTATTCACAGGCCATTCGCACTCACATTCACACACTAGGGCCAATTTTAGTGTTGCCAATCAACCTATCCCCAGGTGCATGTCTTTGGAGGTGGGAGGGGCCTATTCCCAGGTGCATGTCTTTGGAGGTGGGAGGGGCCTATTCCCAGGTGCATGTCTTTGGAGGTGGGAGGGGCCTATCCCCAGGTGCATGTTTTTGGAGGTGGGAGGAAGCCGGAGTAGAACTCACGCAGTCACGGGAAGAACATGCAAACTCCACACAGAAAGATCCTGAGCCCGGGACTACTCAGGACCTTGGTATTGTGAGGCACATGCACTAACCCCTGAATGATATGTCAAAAGGCATTTAAAAATCATCTTCTTTTCCAATACCTCTATAACTGATAACAGTAGTTCAGCAAGGATATGATCATTTCAAAATTAGATTTACAGCCCCGAAATCTTGTTATTGTTTTCATGTCGATGCCCCTCCCTCCACCGTTTGACCAATTAGAAAGTCTGTGAGTGTGTCACATCCAGGTTGCCATCTTGGTCTGGCTACTGCCACTGGTAAAGTTACTAAACATGTCAGACCTTAGTCAATCTAAAAGTTACCTTTCTCAACTTATTCATGACAAAGCCAGCAACAAAACCAGGATTTGTATCGGAGATGCCTTTGAAAGATGGAGGAGACTGAAGGCGGACAAGATTTTTTATCTGACACCAAACTTGCTCATTTCCTCCTTGCTAGGTAAATCAGGCATTTACCTTTTTGTATTACTTGTAATAAATGGACATGGACATTTTGTATGTAAACTATATTATCCAATACAGTACATATGTCCGTGCAACGAATGCTTAGCATGCTAGCCCGGTCAATGGCACATGGACATACAGGCTAACGGGGGAAATATATGCTAGTTAGCATGTAAGTCCATGTGTCATCCAACTGACAGGACAACATGTATTTAGTACAAATAAGACCTGGGTAGTGTCAGTGCCTATTTCCTTCTCAATATGCTGATACACTGCAGAAATGGTTCCAACATTAGTCATCATGGCAATGTGAAAGGTATGGAGACAAATCACATGATAAAATAATTCCTCATTGGTGTTTACATATTGTGGACTACATTCACCAAGTTATATGGCAATCTGACAGGTTTGAAACAGTATCCTTGGTCAAATGTCTCCTCTTTAGTTTTGGGCGCACATTAGGCTGCTAAGCATGCTCTACTTATTTTCACCAGTAAAACCATTGCTAGTGTTGGTTGTACTTAGTTTTAGTCTGTTTTCTGATAGTACTGACAATAACCATATATTTGTTGTGATATTGTACGCAGGCATGACCTACTTCTTCCTGAAAACAGCCTCATTTCGGTGTAAAATGTGTTGGTAAGAGATTTGTTATTGACAAAAGGCTTGTCTATTCAGCTATTATGGTCCCAGACCTCAACCCCTAGTAAGAGGCAGTGGGAGTTTGAAGTTCCTTGGAGTAGCCCAGTCCATCCAGCTGGATTTGGCTGCGTATCTGGCAACCTCAGTCAGGGAGAGGAGGGGACTACAGAATTTTGACCGTGATTGCAATAACCTTTCTGGTCACATTTTTATATATGGCTCCTTTAAAAGTGCATGATATATTATTTTTAATCGTGGTAACAAATAAGGATCAAGAGACATGGGATTTCATAGGTGAAATCCTGACAAGCCTAGCAGTCACATTTCCAATTAGACACCACAGTATGAAGGAGTGGAAAAAGACATTAGCAGACTTGTGTGCAATGAATGGACGAGGCAAAGAACACCACCTGAGTCCACATTAACACATCTTGAAAAACAAGAGTTAGTTCAATAATAATGGAGTGATGAAGCCTTAAATTCTCCAAGTCTGATATCAATCCAATCTTTCATTGGATTAGGCGGAGGTTTTCTTCTCTGTGTCACGTCAAGGACACTCACCTGCTGGGTTCTGCAACCTGTTGGGTCCAGCAGGTCGGATCATGGACGGATCAGCATGAGGACCGTCTGAAAGAACGATACTATGTTACACAAAGCCATTTTGGGGACATCACTTCCTGTGCAGCACGGCACACACGGGCCAAGGCGGAGCCCCCTTACATCACATCCTGTTTACACGCTCGCCACTTGCCTTCTTTCTTTTCTCGCCGTTCACCAGCCTTGTCTACTACTCTATTTTGCCTACTCAATACGGCTCCAAAAAAGCCAAAGAAAGAGCGAATGGCTGTGGTGTCACAGCGGACTGAGAGAGTCTTTCTTTTTTCTTTTTCTTCCCCCCAAGATGGCGTCGCCGTAGTGGCTGCTGGTGGCAGGAGCTCTGTGCTCTTGTGTCATCCTTTTGTGTTCCTGATGTTTCCCTCTTCTTTTCATGGGGGGTTTTTTGCCTTTTGGTTGGGGACCCTTTGGGACTGTGTGACAAGAGGTGGCACTTTCATGACTTCTGCCGTGCTTTTTTGTCAACTTCTGAATCTGCCTCCCGGGAGACTTTTGGCCATGGAGACCAGCTGCTGGGTGTCTGCCACACCAGAGTCCGTTTGGAGAGACTGGAGGAGATGTGGATGAAGAGACAGGACTGCAGAGTTTGGAGAGACTGGAGGAGATGTGGATGAAGAGACAGGACTGCAGAGTTTGGAGAGACTGGAGGAGATGTGGATGAAGAGACAGGACTGCAGAGTTTGGAGAGACTGGAGGAGATGTGGATGAAGAGACAGGGCTGCAGAATTTGGAGAGACTGGAGGAGATGTGGATGAAGAGACAGGACTGCAGAGTTTGGAGAGACTGGAGGAGATGTGGATGAAGAGACAGGCCTGCAGAGTTTGGAGAGACTGGAGGAGATGTGGATGAAGAGACAGGACTGCAGAATTTGGAGAGACTGGAGGAGATGTGGATGAAGAGACAGGACTGTGCGCGTTGACAGCTCAGCTTGCCTTGTTGTTGTTGTGTTGTTTTGATCATTAAATTGAGGACATTTTAAAGTATATCAGATTGATAACCAAGTGTGCATTCTTCTGTGGAGGCTAGAAGCAATTATTCATGTTTATATTGTTTCTTACGGTGAACTCTGCTTCACTATACAAACTTTTACGAGCTCCACTTACACACCATGTTCAAGAACCAATTAAGTTCGTAAATGGAGTTTCCACACTACTAGTAAAGCAAAAGATGAACTTATATTGGGGAGAAATACAATATGGTTTGTTCCATTTTCACATTCCTAATCTTAGTCTTTCTCCATGTCTATTACTGATAATTCATTCACACCATATGTTTTAAGTGTATATCGACAAACAGAGGAGTACCCTAAATCTTGGACTATAAGCCGCTACTTTTCCCCTAAGCTTTGCATCCTGCGGCTTATAAAACGGTGCTGCAAATGTATCTTTTTATTAAAATACACTTAAATGTTGTGTTATAGTTTGTGCTACGGTGCCATCCTTTGGACGAGTTTGCACACTGCAGCTGCTGCTAACTGAATGAATTCCTGCTGTTTAGAGCTTTGAACTGGAAGTAGCCGTCCATAGCGTTTCTACTTGTATGGATTTTTCAACACTCCAAACGTTTGTAAGTTTTACAATATAACTAAAACTATTCTTACTTACTAAAGCGTCCCATGTGTGATGTCTGTAGGAGTGTTTTCATGCATATTTGAACATGCTATTGTAATATAATCAAGGTAGCATTGTCAGCATCAGCTAATATGCTAACGCGTTTACGAGTGTCTGTGTTAGTATTATTAACTTACAATGGCATTCTTTTTGTATTGTTTCACTTTCACAAACTCCTCAGTAAATTCACCAAAACGTCAGCGTGGAGTTATTGAGTCTGTTTAGCTGATTGGAGAGCTAGCTTGCGCAGCTAGTGGGTCCATGACCATGACTTCTGTTTTGTTTGATCAGCCGTTTTACTGCCGTGTTAAAACACTGTTTGGAAACAATTAAGGTATGCAAATAAACATTTATAAAATATTTCTGTGTAAATAACTCATTTCACAACTTATATATCTGTGACTGTGGCTAATCCATCCATTTTCTACCGCTTGTCCCTTTTTGGGGTCGCTGGAGCCTATCTCAGCTGCATTCGGGCGGTAGGCGGGGTACACCCTGGACAAGTCGCCACCTCATCGCAGGACTGTGGCTAATATGTGGGAAAATATGTTTTCCCTCAATATATACCGGTGCACTCCACAGTCTGGAAAATGCGGTATTGAAAAAGTTCAATTGATATGTTGACTTACTTGGAGGTGGCCCCGGGGCCATGGGAGGCTGACCCAGGCTGGGAGGTGGTATCTGTGGGAAGCCAGGTGAAACCAAGCCAGGTTGCCCAGGCATCATTCCCTGCTTTTGGAGACGAGTCCTCCTCTTCTCCTCAAGCTCCTTTTGGATCTTGTAAATCTTTTCTGCTAGGAGGTGGTAGTACTCCGCCTTGAGGGAAAGGAGCAAAGAGAAACCAGAGCGTTGCAGGTCATTCACATGTCATCCACTTCTTGGACACAAATGTGATGGCCATGTCTTACCCTACTGTTGGCCGACTCGTACATGTCCCCCTCTACTTTTCGAGCATACGCCACCAGATTTTCCATCCTGCGGTCCTTCAGGGCAGCGGGGTCAGGAGTGGGAAAGATGGCTTGCACCCTGCTCACACATACATTTCTATGTTGACTCCTCACACACACGTATCATAGTAGATATCCAAAATTGTTTTGACTGAAATATTGTGCTTGCTCCATAATACTCTCCACATATCGTGATAATGCATGCTGATGACACATTTACGATAAGTCCTGCGAGCGAACAAAGGCTTCCCTAACTTGCTAGCATGCTAGAGGATAATGTCCCTCCACAGTGCAGTTTCTAAACGATTCATCCTTGGCTCTGGGCCGCAAACAAAGTGTGTTTCTTACAAGGGGATTAGAAGACAAGGAATAGCAAACAGGAGGAGGATACAACAATGCTAACCGCTAAGCTAGATAGAGTTGGGAGGATCGATACAAATATGGACAGTAGCGATAGTTAAGTAAATATAGCATTGGTATATGGTCGATACTACAGGGATTAGTAGGGGTGAAACCATTCAAATCATATTTTGAGGTTGCCTTCGATGTAGAGACAATATTCATTTATTTAGAAGGATAATACTGCCAAGATACCTGTGGCAGTGGGGGTGTGGTCACCATGACATCAAGTCATTTGCAGAATTTCTATGATGAGATGGTTTTCTTTAAAAAGGCTAAAAAAATGTATATATTCATTTAAAATACATCTGTTCTCATGACTCTGGTGTTATTGTAGAACGTACTGACTTCTGTCCCTGACTAACTCTCTGGTGTTATTGTAGAACGTACTGACTTCTGTCCCTGACTAACTCTCTGGTGTTATTGTAGAACGTACTGACTTGTGTCCCTGACTAACTCTCTGGTGTTATTGTAGAACGTACTGACTTCTGTCCCTGACTAACTCTCTGGTGTTATTGTAGAACATACTGACTTCTGTCCCTGACTAACTCTCTGGTGTTATTGTAGAACATACTGACTTCTGTCCCTGACTAACTCTCTGGTGTTATTGTAGAACATACTGACATCTGTCCCTGACTAACTCTCTGGTGTTATTGTAGAACATACTGACTTCTGTCCCTGACTAACTCTCTGATTTTATTGTAGAACGTACTGACTTCTGTCCCTGACTAACTCTCTGGTGTTATTGTAGAACGTACTGACTTCTGTCCCTGACTAACTCTCTGGTGTTATTGTAGAACGTACTGACTTCTGTCCCTGACTAACTCTCTAGTGTTATTGTAGAACGTACTGACTTCTGTCCCTGACTAACTCTCTGGTGTTATTGTAGAACGTACTGACTTGTGTCCCTGACTAACTCTCTGGTGTTATTGTAGAACGTACTGACTTCTGTCCCTGACTAACTCTCTGGTGTTATTGTAGAACATACTGACTTCTGTCCCTGACTAACTCTCTGGTGTTATTGTAGAACGTACTGACTTCTGTCCCTGACTAACTCTCTGGTGTTATTGTAGAACATACTGACATCTGTCCCTGACTAACTCTCTGGTGTTATTGTAGAACATACTGACTTCTGTCCCTGACTAACTCTCTGGTTTTATTGTAGAACGTACTGACTTCTGTCCCTGACTAACTCTCTGGTGTTATTGTAGAACGTACTGACTTCTGTCCCTGACTAACTCTCTGGTTTTATTGTAGAACGTACTGACTTGTGTCCCTGACTAACGAGGCTGCAGCGAGCATGACGTCACACTTGCTTGGCGCTGTTGCTCTAGTTGGACTTTCTCTTCTTAAAAGTTGCAACTGTCTTTCTTAATATTTGCACATTTTGTAGATGGCTGTCCGCGGGTATATCTGCAATATATATAAAAAAAATCACGTCCACATCACAGACATGCTGACAACGCTCCAGACAATGGCGTGCGTTTTGTTTACATCCAGTTTCGGTAGCGCAGTTTTAGGTGATCAAAGTCTTTCTTCGGTGGTCAGGTTTTCGGTACATCCCTTGTCAATAGTGCGCAAATAACATATCAATGTATACTGTAACGACCAGCTAATCTTAATGTTTTATGTTTGTGTGGTTTGGATTTGATGTCAGTTTTTCCCATGTTTGCAAACACACCGTCCGTGCCTGAAAGGTGATTGGCGGAGAATGAGGAAGTGTTGTTGTTGCTCACGAAGTGAAAGTGTTTGCACGGGAGGTAAAACCTGTTGGAATTGTGCTGTTTGTTATCAGAAGGTTGGTAATAAAAGTTAAAAATAGCGTCTATTTACAATATATTATATTACTTACATTTGTTTTCACGTTTAAAAAAAACAACAACCTTATTTTAAAAGTGTGGCAGTAATCAAAGTACATTAAAGAGAAACCCTGTAATATCTGAAAAGATTCAGTGAGTTATCATTAAAAGTCATACATTTCATATTAAGTCTGCCATTCTTAAATCCAATGTGTTCTTTCTCCTAGTATTGATCAAATACATTGATTGCCTTTATGTTAGAGCGATATATACCATATTTTACGGACTATAAACCACTACATTTTTCCTACACTTTGAACCATGCGGCTTATAAAACGACGCTGCTGATTTATGGACATTTCTTCGCTGACAATGCAAATACTTTTCATTAAAATACACCTACCGGTAAATGGTGTGTTATTGTTTGTTTGTTTGCGCCATCTATTGGATGAGTTGGCTTACTGCAGATGCTGCGAAGTGAATTAATTCCTGCTGTTTCGAGCTTTGAACCGAATATAGAAGTGTCGTTCCGTTTTCTAGTGGTCCATAGTGATTTTACTCGGATGGATTCTTCATTCATCACTCCAAGCAAGGTTTGTAGTTTTACAATATAACTACAACTATTACTTACTTACTAAAGTGTCCCATGTGTGATGTCTGTGAGAGTGTTTTCATGCATATTTGTACGTGCTATCGTAATGTAATCAAGCTAGCATTGTTAGCATTAGCTAATAAGCTAACATGTTTACGAGTGTCTGTGTGAGTATTATGAACGTACATTACAATGATGCTACAGAGAGACTTGAGTAAATAAGCCACTGGGAACTGATTTTTAATGGTTTTAATCCTTCTGAAATTGTGATAATGTTCCCCTTTAACGTGATAAACTTCATAGAAATTCTGCCATACTTAAATCCAATGTTTTCTTTTTTCTAGAATCAATAAAATCCTTTGACCGCCTTTAAAACGATGTTAGATCAATACATACCGCATTGTCCGGACTAAAAGCCAGTACTTATTTCCTACGCTTTGAACCCTCCGGCTTATAAAACGTTGTTGCCAATTTATGGATTTTTCTTCACTAAATGCTATAATGTTTTGTTTTCAACAAAGCTTTCATAGAACACCGACGGAGACACGGAAACAGTGTTATGGTTTGTGCTAAGGCGCCATCTTTTGGACAAGTTCGCTCGCTTGAACAAGAAGTATATCCCGTTTCGTCTTGTATTCGTCCATAGCGTTTCTGATCGAAATGATTCTTCATTCATCAGTCCAAGCAACGTTTATAAGTTTTACAATATAACTAAAACTATTCTTACTTACGAAAGCGTCCCATGTGTGATGTCTGTAGGAGTGTTTACATGCATATTTGTACATGCTATCGTAATGTAATTAAGCTACTAGCATCATTAGCATTAGCTAATATGCTAACAGGTTTACAAGTGTCTGTGTTAGTATTATTAACTTACAATGACATTCTTTTTGTATTGTTTCACTTTCACAAATTCACCAAAACGTCAGCGTGGAGTTATTGAGTCTGTTTAGCTGATTGGAGAGCTAGCTTGCGCAGCTAGTGGGTCCATGACCATGACTTCTGTTTTGTTTGATCAGCCGTTTTACTGCCGTGTTACAGACACCGTTTGGAAACAATTATGGTATAAATAACATTTATACCTTAACATATAAATAACAAACATTTACAACTACTTTCGTCCCAGTATTTATCTGCGGCTTATGGTCTGGTGCGGCTAATACATGTAAATATACTTATTCTTTCTCAAATTTGGTGGGTGCGGCACTCTATAACGCAGAAAATACGGTATCTTCCAGAAGGTTAACTTGCCGAACACAGATCAATGTAGTTAAATCTTAGGAATATAAATGAATAGGCCGATGTAGTGGATGAATCGTTACACCTCCATGTTTTTTATTATCACAAAATAGTTTGGGTTTTTTTTGTTATCGTTTACAAACTCAGGAAATGAGAGCCAATAGCAGTAAATGCTATACATTCCATATCCTAATAATATTTTGTCACTTTAAGCACGAAAGTTGGTATGGCCAATTACACTCCTATATCGATCCTTGGTGTTGGATCGATACACAATGTCAAAAGGTCATGTAAAGTATCCAAAGAACAGAAGAATAAGTGCTTATTAAATGTTACAGAATTGTGGACAGAACCATGTTACAAGAAAAAGTCATCTATTAATGATAGTTTTGAGAAAAGAATACAACAGGAAATGACGATATGTTACACAGCATGGGGACGGCGTAGGGAAGTTGGGAGAGTGGCCGTGCCAGCAACCTGAGGGTTCCTGGTTCAATCCCCACCTTCTACCAAACTGGTCACGTCCGTTGTGTCCTTGAGCAAGACACTTCACCCTTGCTCCTGATGGGTGGTGGTTAGGGCCTTGCATGGCCATCAGTGTGTGAATGGGTGGATGTGGAAATAGTGTCAAAGCGCTTAGAGTACGTTGAAGGTAGAAAAGCGCTATACAAGTATTTACGTCAGCAGCCAAAGTCACCTCTTTTCAAACGCTCCAATCATCATTTCTATGCCAAATAACATGTGTGATGAATCCCTAGTTTTGCTGATCTAAGACAGGAAGGTGGAGGAAGCGGACTCACAGCTTGTGCACAAGGTGGTTGCGGAGGTCTTGCGTGATGTCTTCGTGCCAGGACTTCCTCATGGCCGCAGAAGGAGGCGCCGCAGTCGGCATGGAGCCCAGGTTCCCCACACCATCATTCATCAAACTGTTAAACATTTGGCAGTATGTTAAGCATTCCTTTAAGCCGGGGTCAGCTCTTGAGCGCCGCCCTGGTGGCTCCCGGGAGCATTTTCAAAAATGTAAAAAGATGGGGAAAAAATATACTTTGTTTTAATAATATTTCTGTAGAAGGCAAAACATGACACACACCTTCCTAAATGTTTAATATGTTTGTGTTTATGTTTCACTGATGAGAGTAGTGTGGACTGTTTGTTTACACATACAACTTTCTCCGACGCTGCCACAGAGAGATGTGTTATATGCCACTCTTTCGTCTCATTTTGTCCACCAAACGTTTTATGCTGTGTGTGAATGCACAAAAGTGAGCTTTGTTGACGTTATTAACTTGTGTGGCATGCTAATCAGACATATTTGGTCACTGCATGACTGCAAGCTAATCCATGCTAACATGCTATTTAGGCTAGCTGTAAGTACATATTGCATCATTATACCTCATTTGTAGCTATATTTGAGCTCATTTAATTTCCTTTACTTATGTCCTCTGTGTATTTAATTTATATCTGCATGTCTCATGACACATCATCTGTATGTAATATTGGCTGCATTTCTGCCATGTTGTTCCAGACCACAGCAAATGTTATCCAGCTTGCAAAGATTGTAACAAATCCATTAGAAGACAGTTTCCTTTAACTTGGACACACACATCTATAACTTTGGCCATTCTAAGACAGTCATTTCCAGGATTGATCTCACCCTCTGAGAAGATTTACTAATGTTTTACAATGTTGTAAAAATGTCTAGAATAAATATTACCGTATTTTTCGGAGTATAAGCCGCACTGGCCGAAAATGCACAATAAAGAAGGAAAAAAAAACATTTAAGTCGCACTAGAGTATAAGTCGCATTTTTTGGGGAAATGTATTTGCTAAAAGCCAACAGCAAGAATAGACATTTGAAAGGCAATTTAAAATAAATAAAGAATAGTGAACAACAGGCTGAATAAGTGTACGTTATATGAGGCATAAATAACCAACTGGTATGTTAACGTAACATATTATGGTAAGAGTCATTCAAATAACTATAACATATAGAACATGCTATACAATCTGTCACTCCTGATCGCTAAATCCCATGAAATCTTCTACCTCTGTGTCACTTCTAAACAACTCTGCCAACTCCAAAGGTAGACAATACGCCACTTCCTCTTCTATCGGTACGTCTAGTCTCTTACATGAATGAGATAAATAATATTATTTGATATTTTACGCTAATGTGTTCATCATTTCACACATAAATCACTCCAGAGTAAAATCGCCCCCCCGGCCAAACTATGAAAAAAACGGGGATTTATAATCCGAAAAATACGGTACATTTCTGTCAACAAAGATTTGCGTCAGCCTACGACACATAGTCATTTTGATAGTAGGCTAATATAGACACTTACATCATGTGTTGTCTTCATTATAACACTTATATAAGAATTTTAAAGTCATTTTGATAGTGCCGTATTTTTCGGAGTATAAGTCGCACCTGCCGAAAATGCATACTACAGAAGGAAAAAAACATATAAATCGCACTGGAGCCCAGCCAAACTATGAAAAAAACTGCGACTTATAGTCCGAAAAATACGGTAGGCTAATATAGACACTTAAAACATGTGTTGTCTTCATTATAACACTTATAAGACTTTTAAAGTCATTTTGATAGTAGGCTAATATAGACACTTACATCATAACACTTATATAAGATGTTGAATTTTTTGCGGGTCCAGACAGATGAGTTTTTTGTCATTTTGGTCCAATACGGCTCTTTCAACATTTGAGTCCTATGTTAGCCAGTCCTACCTCTGCGCGTTCAAGCTGTTTTGCAACATAGCATCTGGCAGAAGGGACGTCTGATGGTTCGGGGCCTGCACGCCGCCATTCACTCCAAGAGAGTTTCCTCCTGGATAAAGAATTTGAACATTCTGAATGCAGAAAGAAAAACTCTATACAGCAGTTGATTTTCATGGGAGACAAACTGACCCATGGCATTCAGATTGCGCATCCCAGGTTGCCCTTGCAGTCCCTGGTTTGGCATGTTGGCCTGGGAAGGCTGCTGTTGCATCTGGTTGCCCTGGTAGGTAAGGCCGAGGGCAGCATAGGCCCTCTCTATGGCGCTGGGATCGATCTGGTTTGGCGGGTTCAGGTTTGGAGTACTGGACTGTCCACCTGACACCCCTGAACCTAACGAGTTCACCAAACCGAGCCCTGCGCTGCTGACAAGCGCTGCGATGAAGGCAGGAAAGAAAAACAAGGTTATGTTTTGAAGAGATGCAGGAGGAGGCTGAAACAAAAGTGGATCATTTAGCGTATGTACATCCATATATCACTGATCAAACAATGATTGCAGACTAACAATATTTGAAATAAGCACTCGTGTAATCACAACATATAATAATAATCAGGGCTGTCAAACTTGAACGAGTTAACACATGCTAAATCACAAAAACTCATCACATTAAATCTTGTGTTAATGCAGACTAATCACACACTTTATTTTGATCTCACATGTTCCTTGACTATAACCGCATATGGGTCCCTGAAAGGCGGTATACGGTCAGTAATCAGCTCAACGCAACCATGCGCCAGTGCAAGCATGAGTGAGGAAACTCAGACTGCCAAAATACACACAGTCGGACTTCTTCTGGCTCTCAATGAAGACGGACGCTCCCCCTCCCACTCCCTTATTTCAAAGACACCTGGGATGTTGACACTGTTCCGTGACGCAGAGCGGAGAAACTTTCAAGTTTTTGACAAAAAACGTCCTCGGCCAGCTGGACGAAAGGAGTGAGTCACTTCAATATTGACCATGGTACATGCAGCACGTCATGGACCATGGTACATGCAGCGCGTCATGGACCATGGTACATGCAGCACGTCATGGACCCTGGTACATGCAGCGCGTCATGGACCATGGTACATGCAGCGCGTCATGGACCATGGTACATGCAGCGCGTCATGGACCATGGTACATGCAGCGCGTCATGGACCATGGTACATGCAGCACGTCATGGACCATGGTACATGCAGCGCGTCATGGACCATGGTACATGCAGCACGTCATGGACCATGGTACATGCAGCGCGTCATGGACCATGGTACATGCAGCACGTCATGGACCATGGTACATGCAGCGCGTCATGGACCATGGTACATGCAGCACGTCATGGACCATGGTACATGCAGCGCGTCATGGGCCATGGTACATGCAGCGCGTCATGGACCATGGTACATGCAGCGCGTCATGGACCATGGTACATGCAGCGCGTCATGGACCATGGTACATGCAGCGCGTCATGGACCATGGTACATGCAGCGCGTCATGGACCATGGTACATGCAGCGCGTCATGGACCATGGTACATGCAGCGCGTCATGGACCATGGTACATGCAGCACGTCATGGACCATGGTACATGCAGCGCGTCATGGACCATGGTACATGCAGCACGTCATGGACCATGGTACATGCAGCGCGTCATGGACCATGGTACATGCAGCGCGTCATGGACCATGGTACATGCAGCACGTCATGGACCATGGTACATGCAGCGCGTCATGGACCATGGTACATGCAGCACGTCATGGACCATGGTACATGCAGCACGTCATGGACCATGGTACATGCAGCAGGTCATGGACCATGGTACATGCAGCACGTCATGGACCATGGTACATGCAGCACGTCATGGACCATGGTACATGCAGCGCGTCATGGACCATGGTACATGCAGCGCGTCATGGACCATGGTACATGCAGCGCGTCATGGACCATGGTACATGCAGCGCGTCATGGACCATGGTACATGCAGCGCGTCATGGACCATGGTACATGCAGCACGTCATGGACCATGGTACATGCAGCGCGTCATGGACCATGGTACATGCAGCACGTCATGGACCATGGTACATGCAGCGCGTCATGGACCATGGTACATGCAGCGCGTCATGGACCATGGTACATGCAGCACGTCATGGACCATGGTACATGCAGCGCGTCATGGACCATGGTACATGCAGCACGTCATGGACCATGGTACATGCAGCACGTCATGGACCATGGTACATGCAGCAGGTCATGGACCATGGTACATGCAGCACGTCATGGACCATGGTACATGCAGCACGTCATGGACCATGGTACATGCAGCACGTCATGGACCATGGTACATGCAGCACGTCATGGACCATGGTACATGCAGCACGTCATGGACCATGGTACATGCAGCAGGTCATGGACCATGGTACATGCAGCACGTCATGGACCATGGTACATGCAGCACGTCATGGACCATGGTACATGCAGCATGTCATGGACCATGGTACATGCAGCACGTCATGGACCATGGTACATGCAGCACGTCATGGACCATGGTACATGCAGCACGTCATGCGTGTGCCATGAGCTGTGTACCAACAAAAGATGAAATAATACTTTCCAGATAGTGTAATATGATTGTTCACTCAGTACAGATTGTTGTGCTATCACAGTGTTGTGTGTTACAAACTCAAACATGTTCCGTGCTGACGTAAAAGGTAGCTTATCTCTTTCAATAGTTATTTTTTACGGCTAATACCTTGGTATGTCAATGTGTTAGTACGCTAGAAAAATAGTTCCTCAGTGTTCACTCTTACAATAACAATGTTGCTACAGTTGGTTATCATACAGGTTACACAACGTAAATGAAGTATTGTTGACACTTTTTGAATGTATTTTAAAGTGATTTAGAGGTGAATTGACTGCTAACATTAGCCGATTTTTACAAGTTAGAATGCAAAAAACCCCAGAAAACTGTTGTCTTCTTGTCTCTCAGGATTGTGAACGATGGGCACAATTCCCCAAAAAAGGTGCCGTTTCCCTTTAATTGTCCTATTAAATAAACCATGCACAGAGTGAACCCTCTTGCACACTGTTTGGAAGCAGCAGCCACAGACAGGTCAATTTATGGATGCTGGCAAGTTTATCAAGTAGATTTATGGTGTGATTTATTGTCTTGGGGGCCCGGGGCCTCCACACATGCTGCCATCAAGAGGAACACTCACATTGCTGGTTCCTTTTGTCTCCAGCGTTTTTCAAAGGCAGGCATACAGGACAGTCATGTCGCGTGCAATTCTTCCAATGAGAGATGATCTGTCTTGATGAGGCACAATGCGCCACTGGAGGGGATCACATGAAAAAAGGGGGACAACTTTAAGGAAATGAGGACTTTGCAAGGCTTGACTTTGAGGTAGTCAAACGCTGGAGGAGTCCATGTGGACATGACTGTGAGAGACTCACCTTGGCAGGTCTTGCCAGCCTGGCAGTGAGTCATGTGGTTGAGCACGTTCTTCATGGTGCGGCAGTGAGGCAGGTTGCACTGCCGCACTTCTCCGTTGGCCTGCTCCCTGCGTTGGCACTTGTGTGCGTGAAGCAAGAGGACCAGCTGCTGTTGAATCAGCTTACGCTTCTCCGGGTCTGCTGTAGGGGGCGCTGAGCAGGGACCTGCCCCCACAGCACCGAGTCCCACCTGGGCTGCTGCCGCGCCGCCGACGCCTGCAGGCTGCTGCTGGGAGTTCTAGAGGCGGAGAAAGGCGCCGATGCTTTTTTAGATTGCAGACATATTGGGCAAAGGGGAGAATGAACACTACAATATACACACCACATCTTTCATAGAAGCCACACTATTAGCCTTCTTTTCCTTCATTTTTATTTTCATTACATGGTCACTACTGCATAGTTTCTCTTGCTATTCTTCTTGTTATATTTTCTATTTTATTTCCATTAATTACTTTATAAATTCTATCTCAATTCAGTACACTGCTGCTGGAATTGTAATTTTCCTGTGGGAACTCTCCTGAAGGAATCAATAAAGTACTATCTATCTAGTCAGGGCTTGTTAACTACATCATGCTCAGGGGCCAGACATCAAAATGTGGATGTTTCATTAGAAAGTACCTTCCATTGATGGTACTGATGTCTTTACTTCTTTACAAAGTAAACACATCCGCTTTCACACAGCACTCTCAATAAATTCATTATTCTGCCTTCGCTGCTCCTTTCCAGCGTGCGCAGCGAGACAGATAGTTGACAGCATTAAGAAACAGAAGCTAAGTTTCGTGTCATTGACGTTCCTTCTTCTGAATTATTTTTCTTCCTCACTTTATATGTCTTTCTTTGATTAGGTTTGTAAGACTGAAAATATAAACATTACAAAAGTATATTACATACACACAGCAAACATTGCACACAGGTGGCTCAACAAAATTGAACCTAAGGTGTAGCTTTATCGCCCTTTTAATTTTCCTGAGGGAACTCTCCTGAAGGAATCAATAAAGTACTATCTATCGCCCTCTGCTGGTCAAATTCAGCGCTACATGTAGTCAACCAGTTTTGATTGCGAGTGTTTGACAAAAAACAACACGGCCACAAATACAAAAGACATAACAAAGTTGTTGTCCAGTCGCTGTTAAAAGTCTGATTTCTGCGATTTACTTTGATTTTCTTTTTAGTGTCGATAGTGCCGTATTCTTCTACTGCTGCTTCATTGTGACACATATGTTTCACTGTTGCCCCCTGCAGGGTGGCGGGAGTATTACATACATGAGCACCCCTAGTTTGAATGACTATTTGGGGGATGTTCAGCCCAGATGTGGTGTTTTGCTTTCAAATTCTTCTCAATAATACCGTGAGGTGTGACGGTGTCAAACGAAAGCTTGGTGAGTGTAGTTTTTTTCCTGGCGCTTTAGCGTTGGCCGAGTCTGTAAATAAACTTCATCTCCCAGAATCCTCTGCGCAGTGCGGGACCGGCAAGGTGGGGGCGTGAAACACCGTAAGCAGGAAGTGAAGTGTGTTCGTACTCGTCCTAGATAACATGAATTGTTTTTTGGACATTAACTGCTTGACAAAAACAAAGAAAGTTGCTGCTAGGTGGAGTATAAAGCTGCTAGATGGAGTATAAAGCTGCTAGGTGAGAGATGGAGTATAAAGCTGCTAGATGGAGTATAAAGGTGCTAGGTGGAGTATAAAGCTGCTAGATGGAGTATAAAGGTGCTAGGTGGAGTATAAAGCTGCTAGATGGAGTATAAAGCTGCTAGGTGGAGTATAAAGCTGCTAGGTGGAGTATAAAGCTGCTAGGTGGAGTATAAAGCTGTTAGGTGGAGTATAAAGCTGCTAGATGGAGTATAAAGCTGCTAGGTGAGAGATGGAGTATAAAGCTGCTAGATGGAGTATAAAGGTGCTAGGTGGAGTATAAAGCTGCTAGATGGAGTATAAAGCTGCTAGGTGGAGTATAAAGCTGCTAGATGGAGTATAAAGCTGCTAGGTGGAGTATAAAGCTGCTAGGTGGAGTATAAAGCTGCTAGGTGGAGTATAAAGCTGCTAGGTGGAGTATAAAGCTGCTAGATGGAGTATAAAGCTGCTAGGTGAGAGATGGAGTATAAAGCTGCTAGATGGAGTATAAAGGTGCTAGGTGGAGTATAAAGGTGCTAGGTGGAGTATAAAGCTGCTAGATGGAGTATAAAGCTGCTAGGTGGAGTATAAAGCTGCTAGGTGGAGTATAAAGCTGCTAGGTGGAGTATAAAGCTGTTAGGTGGAGTATAAAGCTGCTAGATGGAGTATAAAGCTGCTAGGTGAGAGATGGAGTATAAAGCTGCTAGATGGAGTATAAAGGTGCTAGGTGGAGTATAAAGCTGCTAGATGGAGTATAAAGCTGCTAGGTGGAGTATAAAGCTGCTAGGTGGAGTATAAAGCTGCTAGGTGGAGTATAAAGCTGCTAGGTGGAGTATAAAGCTGCTAGGTGGAGTATAAAGCTGCTAGATGGAGTATAAAGGTGCTAGGTGGAGTATAAAGCTGCTAGATGGAGTATAAAGCTGCTAGGTGGAGTATAAAGCTGCTAGGTGGAGTATAAAGCTGCTAGGTGGAGTATAAAGCTGCTAGGTGGAGTATAAAGCTGCTAGATGGAGTATAAAGCTGCTAGGTGAGAGATGGAGTATAAAGCTGCTAGATGGAGTATAAAGGTGCTAGGTGGAGTATAAAGGTGCTAGGTGGAGTATAAAGCTGCTAGATGGAGTATAAAGCTGCTAGGTGGAGTATAAAGCTGCTAGGTGGAGTATAAAGCTGCTAGGTGGAGTATAAAGCTGTTAGGTGGAGTATAAAGCTGCTAGATGGAGTATAAAGCTGCTAGGTGAGAGATGGAGTATAAAGCTGCTAGATGGAGTATAAAGGTGCTAGGTGGAGTATAAAGCTGCTAGATGGAGTATAAAGCTGCTAGGTGGAGTATAAAGCTGCTAGGTGGAGTATAAAGCTGCTAGGTGGAGTATAAAGCTGCTAGGTGGAGTATAAAGCTGCTAGATGGAGTATAAAGCTGCTAGGTGAGAGATGGAGTATAAAGCTGCTAGATGGAGTATAAAGGTGCTAGGTGGAGTATAAAGCTGCTAGATGGAGTATAAAGCTGCTAGGTGGAGTATAAAGCTGCTAGGTGGAGTATAAAGCTGCTAGGTGGAGTATAAAGCTGCTAGGTGGAGTATAAAGCTGCTAGATGGAGTATAAAGCTGCTAGGTGAGAGATGGAGTATAAAGCTGCTAGATGGAGTATAAAGCTGCTAGGTGGAGTATAAAGCTGCTAGGTGGAGTATAAAGCTGCTAGGTGAGAGATGGAGTATAAAGGTGCTAGGTGGAGTATAAAGCTGCTAGATGGAGTATAAAGCTGCTAGATGGAGTATAAAGGTGCTAGGTGGAGTATAAAGCTGCTAGATGGAGTATAAAGCTGCTAGGTGGAGTATAAAGCTGCTAGGTGGAGTATAAAGCTGCTAGGTGAGAGATGGAGTATAAAGCTGCTAGATGAGAGATGGAGTATAAAGCTGCTAGGTGAGGGATGGAGTATAAAGCACTAAAACAAGATGTGGAAGCTGTCAAAGGTTGAGTGATTATTTGACACAGAAAAAGACAAAGTGGTGAAAGGTGTGCACGGTGGAACAGACTTGGCATATCCAACAACATAACAATCGGGCACATTAGGAGAAATCACCCTTTATATTTACACAACAAGAAGGCAAAGAAAAGTAAGGCACTTACTGATTACGACTGAATGTAAATGGCAGTTGAAGCAGAACTGGTCAGGTAAACCATTTTTGGAGATATTTGCTGACGTAACGCGAGCAAACAACGTGACTAACGCTTCAAACGGCTTGTTTTATAAATATAAATACAAATTTGATTTTGCATACGATCACCCCTTTAAAAAGGGGGACTGCACTTTTTGGGAGGAATGTTGCCTCATTCACAATCATGAGAGACAAGAACAAACTTTTCTTAGGATTGTAAAGACTAAAAATAAGCTTGCAAGATGCGGCGAATGGGAGTCCGTTATGTTGCCTTCAAAGCCCTCTAAACAACTTCATAACCCTCTATCAAGGTTTTATATACACCATGTAATGGAAGTATATACAGTGGAACCTCCATTCCCAAATGTCTTCTTTTGGGTTGGCAAACGTTTACCTGGCACCAAATATGCCTCTGTGTGTACACCAAACCTTTACTTATTCATCCATACATGGCACCAAATATGCCTCTGTGTGTACACCAAACCTTTACTTATTCATCCATAGATTTTGTGTGCCGTTGGAAGCCCTATGGGGGCTGCTATTTTGACGTCACATCCTGTTTACATCCCGTACAAATCGGTACGGCCATTTTCTAGACCATCGACACTAGCAGCACTTCTGACTCATTTATTTCCAGCATTTTAGCTAGCTCAGTTATTGGAGGATTTCATCAGCGAAGAGGGGTTTGTTTGTTCCCTAGCAAGTCTTTAATTGTGAGGAGACCGGACACAGCAGACCTTTATTACATCAGAGGAGAAGGCACTACCTGGACACAAGCTGATGAAGGATCGCCTCACGCTGCTAGTTTGTGCTAAATTAATCCACTGCTCCTTTACAACTCGGACACTCCCAGAATGTTCAAATCTTCCCAGACACAAGGTAAAAATGATTTCTTTTTTTTTGCTTTTGGAGCGCATCAACAAGACTTGTGTGTGTGTTCAGTTTTGACATTTTAGCTTGCTGTAATGTTGTTGTGTTTGGATAAAAAAAAGAGATTGTTGAGCTATTACTCCCTTGTTGTGTTGGTTTGATATATATATATATACACATATATAAAATTAGAGATCTATCTATGTATACATCTATATATTAGCGTTGTTGGGTATACCGGTACTAATAAAGTACCGCGATACTAATTGATTGAAATCGGTACTATACCACCTCTGAAAGTACCGGTACCAATCTTTCATGTGAATGCAGCTGTGAGTCGCTGACTACAGAGCCGAGGCGCATGATGTTGTATGCACACAAATTGCATACAAGTCATAACATCTTGGAGAGGAAGAATGGCAAAAAACAACAAAGAAGGTGTGTGAAGTACAATACGGAGGTATTTGGGCTTCAAAAGCAAACATAAAGGTGACACTTTAAACAAGGAAGCAACGCGCTTCGAGTGTTGCTTTAAAACAAATGTGGAGGGAGAAGCTAAGCTAACACGAAGAGAAGGTGAAGCGACGGAGCCGACGGAAGCCGAGAGAGTCAGAGACAAACTGATTTAGTGGTAGAAACTTCTTTCCACCTAGCTAAAATCAACTGGAAAGGACCGCGGCCAGCTTGAGCGAACACAGTAAGTCACTATAATATGAATGATGATAGTGTTCACTCAGTACAAGTCCTATCACAAACTTAAAAGGCTGATGCAGAAGCTATCTTAAGTGTTCACTCTTACAATAACAATGTCGCTACATCTTGTTTACTATACAAGTATTGTTGAGTTATTTCAAGACAGAATGGATTTGCATTGCTCGCAGCCCATGATCACATGTTAGAAAAACATGTCTTCTTGTCTCTCATGAAGAGTGTGAACCATTCCAAAAAAGTGCAGTTCCTCTTTAGCATAAAAACTGTTGTTAGCCCTAAAATCAAACCATTTAATTAATACTTTTTTGTTTATGAATGTCTTAAGTACATTGTCAATCAATTAAAATATGTATGTAATACAGTAAAAGAAAATGGTTTCCTAATATCACGTCTCAAATAATAATATATTTCTAAAATGTTACTTTATCAGAAAGCCTTTTTGTTTAATCAGTGGTTTATGTTAAAAAGTGCAATTTCAATGAAATGGGCATTTGTAAGAAAATGTGTCCTTGTTTTTTCCAACTATTTCCCCTGGAAGACGCATGGCTGGAAAGTGTCTATTATTCAACAATTAAACAAATGAATGGATAGATGACCAGAACAAGAGTGAGGAGCAGACATTTTCTTACCATTCCAGGCATGCCTTGACCCGCTGAGACCTTCTTGTCCATGTTGAACATGCTGTTGGGCATTCCAGCCTTGTTCTGGAGCTGTGGGCTCAGCCCGGCTCCAGCAGACTGACCGTAGGGACCACCATAGGGGCCCGCATTGGCCATCATATTCATCTGTGGGTGGCCAGCAGAAAATGTTATATTGATAAATCAGGCACATGCTGTGGGCCTGGGGCCGTTTTTGCCTCATCCCTCACGTGCAGTGCGAGTGAAAAATTCACTATTGACATAATAGGACTGAAAGAAAGAGATGATAAAGTATTATCTGCTCACAGGTGCGACCTGGTGGTTGTTTGAGCACACTGCAACTAGCCCTTGATGGACCCACTCCTTAATGCAGGGCGTCAAACTTGTTTTAATGGCTGCCCTTTGTGAATAATATCAAATAATTGGCCTCACCATGTAATTGCACCATTTTCTAAACATTTGATTATTAAATATAATTTTTTACATAGACTGTAAAAAAAATCTGTAGGTTTTGCAAAAAAAACCACAATAGCTCGGACACCAAAATTTAGCACTGTTTTGTTTTGTAATGGTAAAATTCTGGCGACTAAGCTGAGATTTTTTAATGTTAAATCTATGAGTGTTTTTGTACAATGCATTACTATAAACGGAAAAACTTTTTACGGTAAAATTCTGCCAACGAAGCTGCCCAAATATATACCATTGTTTTATGGTGATACTGTTGTTGGAAAAAAACTATCACATTTTCCATCCATCTTCTTCCGCTTAGCTGAGGTCGGGTCGCGGGGGCAGCAGCCTATCACATATCACAGTTTTTTCCTGTAAAACTATATTTACAGTGTACACTGTGATGGATGATTTGCTTTTAAATCATAAGTCAAACATATTTAAGTATTTATCGTTACTTTCACTAAACATTTTTTTGGGAATGTATGACAATATAATATTTGGCGCATTTTAGATGAAAAGATATGGCCCCGCATGCAGTTTGTGTATTTTTTCTGTCAAATGGGAAGAATGAATACATTTAGTAAGAGAAGATAAAGTACTTTGTTAAGGCATAACATTTCCAGGCTTTCGTGGGCCATATAAAATGATGTGGCCCCCAGGCCATGAGTTTGACACCGGTTCCTTAATGCTTCAGTCACACGCAGGGTTCTCACAGGAATGAGGCAAAAATACAACCGTACCTAATGTGCACAGCTGAATCCAATACTATATACTGTGATTGTGACTATTGTTCCCCAGCATGTATTCAAGTTGTAGAATGTAGAATGTAGAATGGGATGTTCACCAGCAGGGTTAACCGTACAGCAGCGAGCCTCAATACCACAATCACCGCATATCAACCACCACCCGTGAAAGACTAGCAGTACATATATTGTTTCAATAAAGCACTTCATATGATAGAGGATGGCCCCCACCTGTGGAACAGCCAGCCAGAGAGACTCAGGACTATACTTAAATAAAGAAAAAGGCTAAAAACACACATTTTTAATCAGGCTTTTCACTAATCACCTGTTTTTTATTATTGTATGGAGTATTTTTCTATCTTCATCATTATTATTTCTGCTATTACTCTCTCAATGTTATGTTTTTAATACCTTATTCGTGTAATATTTATATTACTTACATTTAGAGAGGTCCGATAATATCGGCCTGCTGATATTATCGGTCGATAAATGCGTTACATCGGAAATTATCGGTATCGTTTTTTTATTATCGGTATTGTTTTTTTTTTTTAAATAAATCAACATAAAAAACACAAGATACACTTACAATTAGTGAACCAACCCAAAAAACCTCCCTCCTCCATCTACACTCATTGTTGTTTCTTTCTGTTATTAATATTGTGGTTCCTACATTATATATCAATATATATCAATACAGTCCGTAAGCACACATGATTGTGCGTGCTGCTGCTCCACTAATAGTACTAACCTTTAACACTTCATTTTACTCATGTTCATTAATTACTAGTTTCTATGTAACGGTTTTTATATTGTTTTACTTTCTTTTTTATTCAAGAAAATGTTTTTAATTTATTTATCTTATTTTATTTTATATAAAAAAAATTTTAAAGTACCTTATCTTCACCATACCTGGTTGTCCAAATTAGGCATAATAATGTGTTAATTCCACGACTTAATATATTGGTATCGGTAATTAAAGAGTTGGACAATATCGGAATATGGGATATTGGCAAAACGCCATTATCGGACATCCCTACTTACAATTGAATTTTTAAAAATGGCGTTAATTTGAGTTATTCTCCAGTGTGGACGCCTCAAAGGTGGCGTTTTTCCTCAGTGCACCCATTTAAGTCCATTACAATGCATGATGGGGAAACACTCCACACTTATCCATGTTTGGTGCATTTTAGCTGCTTGATTCCAAAACAGAAGTAAACAAGTTGTAAGTGTTTACCTTGTTCAGTGCTCCTGGTTGCTGTGGTCGTATCCCCGGCTGACCCCCGGGGCCCATTTGCTGACCCTGCTGCTGTAGTGTTTCGGCTAAAAGATTACTGTTGTTAGCCATGCCCGCGCCGCCTGGGTAGCCCATTCTCGACGAGCCGTTTATGACGTGCCCCGCCATCAAGCTTTGCTGGTGCTGTCCGCCGTTGCCCTTCTGGGGAGCAATCATTGCAATGGCCCGGTTGAGCGACGCCACCCCCCCAACCATGCCCACCTGCTGCATCAGTCCGGCTTGCTGCTGGCCGTGGGGGCCCAGGACTTGAGGTGCGCCGGAGGGCATGCCGACGCCTCCCATCATGCCCATGGAAGCCCCGGGCCCCGCGCTGTTGGAGGCAGTGCCCCCCTGCTGCGGTGGCGCGCCAGTACGCAGAAGTTCCGACAACTGTTTGTGTTTTGCGGCGGCATCCTGGCTTCCGCCCACGCCGATCCCTCCGAGGCTGGTATGGAGTTGGTTGATGTCCCCTCCATTGGTCAGTCCCAAGTCCGAGGAACTGATGAGCTCGTCTGGGAGGTCGTGCTCCAGGTCGAAGAGTGAACCAAAATCTAGGAAGAAAAAAGCATTTACCAAGCAGCAGAATAAAAGATGTAGTGGAGCGTCCGCTAACAGAACAAATAGCATCATTTTGTTGCATTACTTGGCCAACATCTGGACTCATCCCTTCCTGATTATTAGTTTGTAGACACGTCACGCAGAGAATGGCAAGTACCGTAAAACCTTGAATGAACGAGAGAAGCCATACACCGGTGTCGGGATGTAACGATTACCGGTATAATGATACACCGTGGTAACATTCAAGACAGATAGTATCGCCTTTTTCAATTGAGATGAATTGTTGTTGTTTATTTCGGACATGCATACAGTTACAATATGATATTGCACATTTCTTCAATTGCAACATGTCTGAAAAGAAGTAGAAAGAAGCAGCTCTTTATAAATCCTAACCCCAATGAGTAATCTATACTAACAAATAAATAGTTAAGTTACGATTTACATAAAATTACCACACTTTGAGAAACTCACGGCAATATTGCTAATTTCCTAGAGAAGCAGACAAATAAATGTGAGATACATTGTTTTAAAAATAAAAAGACTTCAGTGTGCGTATAAGTACTTTTTAAGCATGTTCAACAATAACAATAACTGTGACATGAAGTTGTCATATCGTCACGCCGAGGTATGCAGTGGCTCGACCTACTTTTATACAAAACGAAATAAACATATAGACTATGGATTACTGGAATACAATACCATAAGACATGTACTGTTATTATTCTCTGCACAATGAAAACACCAACTCAACACAATGAAATATGCTACAATGTGAGTTTAAAACACAAATGGTGGTCATTTTTCAAAATGGCGGGTCAAACTTCTTAATGAACGACAGAGGCCACAAATTAGCACACGGTTAGAGTTCCATCCATCTTCTTCCGCTTATCCGAGGTCGGGTCGCGGGGGCAGCAGCCTAAGCAGGGAAGCCCAGACTTCCCTCTCCACAGCCACTTCGTCCAGCTCCTCCTGGAGGATCCCGAAGTGTTCCCAGGCCAGCCAGGAGAGATAGTCTTCCCAACGTGTCCTGGGTCTTCCCCGTGGCCTCCTACCGGTCGGACGTGTCCGAAACACCTCCTTAGGGAGGCGTTCGGGTGGCATCCTGACCAGATGCCTGAACCACCTCATCTGGCTCCTCTCCATGTGGAGGAGCAGCGGCTTTACTTTGAGCTCCTCCCGGATGACAGAGCTTCTCACCCTATCTCTAAGGGAGAGCCCCGCCACCCGGCAGAGGAAACTCATTTGGGCCGCTTGTACCCGTGATCTTGTCCTTTCGGTCATGACCCAAAGCTCATGACCATAGGTGAGGATGGGAACGTAGATCGACCGGTAAATCGAGAGCTTTGCCTTCCGGCTCAGCTCCTTCTTCACCACAACGGATCGATACAGCGTCCGCAAAACTGAAGAAGCCGCACCGATTCGCCTGTCGATATCACCATCCACTCTTCCCTCACTGGTGAACAAGACTCCGAGGTACTTGAACTCCTCCACTTGGGGCAAGATCTCCTCCCCAACCCGGAGATGGCACTCCACCCTTTTCCGGGCGAGAACCATGGACTCGGACTTGGAGGTGCTGATTCTCATCCCAGTCGCTTCACACTCGGCTGCGAACCGATCCAGTGAGAGCTGAAGATCTTGGTCAGATGAAGCCATCAGGACCTAATCCTGCAGCCACCAAACCAGATCCCCTCAACGCCCTGACTGCGCCTAGAAATTCTGTCCATAAAGGTTATGAACAGAATCGGTGACAGAGGGCAGCCTTGGCGGAGTCCAACCCTCACTGGAAACGGGTCCGACTTACTGCCGGCAATGCGGACCAAGCTCTCATCCACCCCCGGGGCCTTGCCACCGAGGAGCTTTTTAACTACCTCGGCAACCTCAGCCCCAGAAATAGGAGAGCCCACCACAGATTCCCCAGGCCCTGCTTCCTCATAGGAAGACGTGCTGGTAGAATTGAGGAGGTCTTCGAAGTATTCCCTCCACCGATCCACAACATCCGCAGTCGAGGTCAGCAGAACACCATCCTAAGCATACACGGTGTTGACATTGCACTGCTTCCCCTTCCTGAGGTGGTGGATGGTGGTCCAGAATCGCTTCGAAGCCGTCCGGATGTCGTTTTCCGTGGCTTCCCCGAACTCCTCCCATGTCCGAGTTTTGCCTCCGCGACCGCTGAAGCCGCACACCGCTTGGCCTGTCGGTACCTGTCTTCTGCCTCCGGAGTCCTATGAGCCAAAAGAGCCCGATAGGACTCTTTCTTCAGCTTGACGGCATCCCTTACCGCTGGTCCAGCGGGTTCTAGGATTACCGCCACGACAGGCACCAACCACCTTGCGGCCACAGTTATCGTAATGGAATTATGAGGTGGCCAAAGATGCCCACCTCTATAAGCTACTATGTGAGTTGAAATGCAAATGATGCTCATTGTATTGAAAATATGATGAATACGACTGAATAAACCCTTCATTATCTCGTTTCAAAGAAGACTATTTACAGGAAGACTATTCGTAAACATTTGGCATAAAATAAGCTGCATGATTATTAGAGCAGTGTTTTTCAACCTTTTTTGAACCAATGCGCATTTTTTTCATAGAACAAATCCAGAGGCACACCAGCAGCACAAATGGTTAAAAAACTCAACTCAGTTGAGAGTAAAAAGTCATTGTTGGATATGACTTTAAAGCATAACCAAGCATGCATGACTTATTGCTGTTTTCCTGTGTGTAGTCTTTTACTTCTTGTCTTGCGCTCCTATTTTGCTGGCTTTTTCTCTTTTTTTGGTATTTTCCTGTAGCAATTTCATGTCTTCTTTTGAGCGATATTTCACGCATCTACTTTGTTTTAGCAATCAAGAATATTCACTTGTTTTTATCCTTCTTTGTGGGGACATTGTTGATTGTCATGTCATGTTCGGATGTACATTGTCTTTGCTCCACAGTAAGTCTTTGCTGTCGTCCAGCATTCTGTTTTTGTTGACTTTGTAGCCAGTTCAGTTTTAGTTTTGTTCTGCATAAGCTAAGCTTCGCTACTTAGAAGCTAAGCTACTAAGCTTCAATGCCTTTTCTTAGGGGCACTCACCTTTTGTTTATTTTTGGTTTTAGCATTAGACACTGCTCCCCTCACCTCCCAGGAGGTGTTTAAGGGTGATGGGTCAAATGCAGAGAATAATTTCGCCACACCTAGTGTGCGTGTGACAATCATTGGTACTTTAACTTTTTACCTGCACACTGCCTCCCGCTGTTTTTGATATCTACAAAGCAGTTAGCTCGCGGCTGCCACCTACTGATATGGAAGAGTATTACACGGTTAGTCTGCCGAGCTCTAGACAGCACCGACACATCATTTGCAGACTATAATAACTGCTTTGCAAAAAATATGTTTAACCCAAATAGGTGAAATGACATCATGTCCCACGGCACACTGGTGCGTCTCTAATAATCAGAGGATGCATGAAAAGAAGAAAAGTTTACAGCGTTCAAGTTGGGACGCTGTAAAGGATTCTAGTCAAGTCCAGCACTTTGCAAAAGGAGAAGATGGATTATTTGGAAAAGTGAGCAGCAGCCGCGGCGCATCGCCACTGCGCATCCAGACAATGGAGGCAGAGAGTGGCATTGTCGCTCCAACAAAAAGTGAAAACCACTCGGACTCGAGACGTGCAACGAGACGCTTTCAAGTGCTCGGCGAGCCTTTGTGAACACCAACACCATTAAAAACAACAAACCGACGCCTGGCGTTGGGTCGCGATTTTGTGCGCTTTTTGCGCAACTTGGCTCATAATGTAGACACAAACAATGGCTAGCTGCTTTACGACAATTGTCCGCTAATCCTCAATGTCTTCGCTGCTAATAAAACGTCGACCATTCAACGTGTATTGGCCTTTATTTTTCAGCAAATTGGACGTGTTTAGTTGTGCTTATACGCTGTTGAGCGAACCGACGCTGGTTTGTTTAGCTAGCCGGCTAACTTGCGCCGGCTGCTAGCTAGCTAGCTAGCACCCTTCTTCTTCAAATGCTGGCGATAAATTAGCGCTGGGTTCATTTTCTCACACTACGCGCGCATTTTTGGACATTTTTATATGGTGTCGGTGCATTTTGCTCACTTCGAAAGGCGGAAAGTAAACTCTTGACGAGTGGAGCGACGCGACTCTTCCATTGTTTGGAGGTAGCTAGTTAGCCTCCATGCTAACGCTTCAAAACAGAAAAGTCGCAACGACACGACTTGCAAAACATACTTTTTATTTGAAAGCAAACTATGTTAGGACCGCGCGTGTGGCCGAGTCTTACAACTCGGCGTGGGTTGCAAGATGCGTAAATGTGAGTTTCTCCTGATAAACAAGAGAAATGTGCATCAAAATACATATAAACATACATATATACATACCGTTTCCATCACTCGCAGACACGGAGAGAGCTGGCGAGGACAGCTTGGGCCTCTTGGCTGAAGGCGGGCCGGACTCCAAGACATTATCGGCCATATTTTTGGACAAATCCACAAAAAAAAAGTTTTATATCCACAGAGGCCTGTGATCGTCCCCCCACCGCTCGGGGGACGGGAGGGGATGTTGGGGAGTGTTCCACGGAGAGAGCAGCCCACTCCTCCCCTGGCGGAGAGTTAGTTTCCTCGCAGATTGGAAGGTGGAGTCATGGAGCCTCGGCCGCTGTGTCCCAGGATCTGTGCTCGCTCTTATCCGCCATAGTCGGCGACGCAAATCCCGAGTCCAAACGCAAAATCCTCCAAAACAGTTGGGGGAAAAAAAACCAAAACTTTTTTTTAAAGTCTCATGCAAGGCCGGGGGGACCCTCAGCGCCCCGGACACACATTGCTGCAGAATCCCGGTGTGAAAATGTCATCAACTGGTGCCTGCATGTTCGCAGCGATTATCGGGATCGTGCAAAAGGAAAAAGTGTCCACTTGATATATTGCACGAAGTCTAACGTCGCTGCATGCAAACGTGCAGAGAAACTTGTCAGAAAACATCAACAAGCAGACTTTATTCGCAGCCGACGTTGGCGCTAATTGCCAATCATATTGATCCAATGAAGTGGTTTTCCTTGCGGGTTTATTGGTGGAAGTTGTAAGGTCGGAGAAACACTCGCTGGTGGCGGAGAAACACTCGCTGGTGGCGGAGAAACACTCGCTGGTGGCGGAGATGTGTCGTCCAGCAGAAGATTGCATGAAAATGTAAGAATAATGAGTGAGTCTTTGTGATGGAGATGCCTTCTCTTTAAACCCGCCAGCAGTGCATTTCTATCATTGTCTATGCGGACTATTTCCTTCCTCCGCGACGCACACATTATTAATTGTCATGTTTATGGAGCAGCCCTTTTTTCCGCAATTTCCCCTCCTGGTTGTGATATGTCGCCTTCTTCCGCAAACACCTCACACTATTTCCTCCTCCACGGCCGCCTTTTCTATTCCCGGTGGCGTCTGTTCCCTCTCTCGGTTTGCCTTTTTCGCCCCGGTTCTCTCCCAGCCGAGCGTCGGTGGCAGGTCGCCGGAGTCGCTCCTTCTCCTTCCCTCGCTGATCTCCTTCGGTCGGACGGTCAGTCCGCACAAACAAAATGGCGGCTTGTTGTTTCTACTCCTGTGATGCGGGGGGAGGGGGAGGGGGAGGGGGAGGGAGGCAACATTAGGCGTGAAGAGGAGGGAGTCTTCGGAAGCGTTCGGGACACTCCGGAAACGCTCGGTCGACACTGCTCGCCACGCTGAAAATTCAAAGGACGCAGGGGACACTTTGATACTTTTATTTTCTCCAATGGCTGAGAAAAAAAGAATTGTATTCAGTGGGGGAGCACAATAAAAATATATTCACATCCGAATTACGATTCAGTCTAAAATGATTAATTATTTTTCAAAAATCGATTAAAATAAAAATATATGATTACCTTTCGACGAATCTATTGTTAAAAATACGTTTTTAGGTGGAGCTTTTCCAAGCTTTTTTGAAAAAGTTTCATTATAATGCCATCCATCCATCCATTTTCTACCACTTGTCCCTTTCGGGGTCGCTGGAGCCTATCTCCGCTGCATTCGGGCAGTAGGCGGGGTACACCCGGGACAAATCGCCACCTCATCACAGTGCCAAAACGCCAAACAGCTCAACTCTTGCCCCACCTGACCACAGAACTTTCCTCCAGAAGGTCTTATCTTTGTCCATGTGATGTCAGATGAAACAAAAATTGAGCTGTTTGGCCACAATACCCAGCAATATGTTTGGAGGAGAAAAGGTGAGGCCTTTAATCCCAGGAACACCATCCCTACCGTCAAGCATGGTGTTGGTAGTATTATGCTCTGGGCCTGTTTTGCTGCCAATGGAACTGCTGCTTTAAATGGGACAATGAAAAAGGAGGATTAGTTACTCAGTGGCCCAGTGGTTAGAGTGTCCGTCCTGAGATCGGCCAAGTCATAACAAGGACTATAAAAATGGGAGCCATTATCAAATCACCAAAAATTATTCCCGGGCGCAGCCATCCCTGCTGCTCACTGCTCCCCCTCACTGGGGTGATGAAAGGTGATAGGTCAAATGCAGAGAATAATTTTGCCACACCTAATGTGTGTTTGTTTGACAATCATTGGTACTTTAACTTTAACCTCCAAATTGTTCAGGACAAGCTAAAATCATCAGCCTGGAGGTTGGGTCTTGGGCACAGTTGGGTGTTCCAACAGGACAATGACCCCAAACACACCTCAAAAGTGGTAAAGGAATGGCTAAATCAGGCTAGAATGAAGGTTTTAGAATGGCCTTCCCAAAGTCCTGACTTAAAGGTGTGGACAATGCTGAAGAAACAAGTCCATGTCAGAAAAGCAACACATTTGGCTGAACTGCAGCAATTTAGTAGTCAAGTGGTCAAGCAGAAGCTTGTGGATGGCTACCAAAAGCGCCTTATTGCAGGTCAACTTGCCAAAGGACATGTAAGCAAATATTAACATTGCTGTATGTATACTTTTGACCCTCACATTTGCTCAGACAATTAATAGTCATTTATTATTCACAGTTATATGCGGCCCCCTGACTGCAATGTGGCCCTCAATGAAAAGAAGTTCAGCCAAAAGTGAAACCAGCACAAATAATGATATATATATATATATATATATATATACACACACACAAATATATACATACATAAATCGTTACTTTGCATACAGTCGGCTTTGGGCCCCCGGCCAACTGTTCTAAGCCCAATGCAGCCCCCCAGTCAAAAGGTTTGATCACCCCTGGACTGGAGGCTTCACTACGCTCATTCACCTCAGGTCTACAATTGTATACTTTTTTTAATGCCTCTGGACATCCTGTTTAATGCACTTTAATGACATTTAAGTCCTTAATTTTTGTATAATCCATTAAAGTACTTTTAATGCCCAGACGAAACGGTCTCTTGGCTAATTGCTATTCTTGAAGTTAAATCTGAGTTACAAGCATCGCTCCCGTTAGTTGGCGTAGCAAATGTCAGTCAACCCCGCCAAATACACTGGCTAGCATTATCTTATAGCTAGACATCGACATAACCCTCTTTTCCAACAAAGAAAGTGAGAGTGAAGGATAGTCCTGAGGAGGAGAAAAAGTGGATGATGTACATTGAATTAAAGCAAAAAAGAATCAAAAACATGACTGAAAGTATTAAGCAACTAGAAGGTATCAGTCCTAGTCTGCACCATACTAATGCAGAACACCAGCCAATGATGTCAATACAATAAATATATATCCCTAACCCTCAGGGTTAGGTGTTAGGCTTGAAAATAAGGCAAAGCTGCTGATGGAGTGTTTGACGACGTAGCAACTGGAAGGTGATACCGAAGATGTCCACTCTCCAAAGTAAATGCTTCATAAAACTACCGTACTGCAGTTGTTTATACTATACTCTATTTTAGTCTTCCTATTACAATATTGTAATACACAAATACAGTCTATTATTATTATTATTATTGTATATTACGATATGTTTCATCTAAAAATGTGGTTTTCTTTTTAGAAGGCCTGTTACATGTTAAAATTGTGCTTTTTTGGGTGTTGGGGCAAGCACACATTTAATTGAGTTCAATGAATTTTAATGAGAAACATTGATTTGATATACAAGTGTTTTGAATTAAGAGCTCACCAATTAACATTGAGGTACTACTGTACTTGCATCTTTTCCTTTAGTAAGGTTTTTGGATTAAACCAAAATCAAAATTCTTTAATAATTTGAAAGACCAAAAGTGACATTTAAAGACATGTAAAATATATATGGATCATCTTCTTTAAAAATATGCCAGATGTATGCCAATATACAGTAACTCAAAGTGCTGTCAAACATATAACAGCAGCTTTTTATCTGGCCCGTGAGATGGCTTTGCTAAGAATAAAAATGAGCTGATTTTTTGGGCTGAAATAAACTGCTGTTCTAAATGTGTCCACTGGATGTCGCAATAGCAATTCTTAGGACACCCTGCTGGAGAGTGACTTTGAAGGGGGCGGAGCTATGTGTTGTGTTATGATAGAGGCAACACTTCCTGTTTGGACACCACACATTTACGCTGCTTATTAGTGATAGGAAACAAAACTTGGATTGTTAGGTTCATGCCTTGATTGTCAAATATGTGACATTTTTTTATACCCAAATAAATACTTTTGATAGTCTGAACATTTCCTGTTGTACTTATGACATAAATATGCTGAAATAATACAGTGGCACAGGGGTAGGGAACCTATGTGTGGCTCTTTTGATGACTGCATCTGGCTCTCAGATCAATCTTAGCTGACATTGCTTAACACCATAAGTAATGAATAATTCTGCTGGAAATCACAGTTAAAAATAACGTTCAGAATATAAAACATTCTCATGCATTTTAATCCATCAATCCGTTTTCTTCCGCACTTGTTCATTAATGGTAAGAAGTATTTGATTTATTATTGGTTAACTTCAGAATAACAATGTTATTAAAAAGAATAAGAGACTTATTATACTCTAAAAATGTTGGTCTTAGTTAAAAATGCACACATTAAAAAAATACTATATGGCTCTCACGGAAATACATTTTAAAATATTTGGCTTTCATGGCTCTCTCAGCCAAAAAGGTTCCCGACCCCTGGGTTAGTGCACGTGCCTCACAATACGGAGGTCCTGGGTAGTCCTGAGTTTAATACCGGGCTCGGGATCTTTCTGTGTGGAGTTTGCATGTTCTCCCCGTGACTGCGTGGGTTCTACTCCGGCTTCCTCCCACCTTCAAAGACATGCACCTGGGGATAGGCCCCACCCACCTCCAAAGACATGCACCTGGGTATAGGCCCCTCCCACCTCCAAAGACATGCACCTGGGTATAGGCCCCTCCCACCTCCAAAGACATGCACCTGGGTATAGGCCCCTCCCACCTCCAAAGACATGCACCTGGGGATAGGTTGATTGGTAACACTAAATGGTCCCTAGTGTGTGAATGTTGTCTGTCTATCTGTGTGTGATGAGGTGGCGACTTGTCCAGGGTGTACCCCGCCTTCCGCCCGATTGTAGCTGAGATAGGCTCCAGCACCCCCCGCGATCCCAAAAGGGACAAGCGGTAGAAAATGGATGGATGGAATACGTATCCCTTTCTCGCTTCATGTGTGATTCATGCAATGAGTCCAAATGACAGGTTTAGTTGTAGTTGA